>NW_022437034.1:5973914-5977859 GCF_009761245.1 Sapajus apella
CAGAGTCTTGCTCTGTTGCCTAGGCTAGATTGCAGTGGTACCATCATACCTCACTGCAGCCTAGAATTCATGGGCCCAAGTGATCCTCCCACACTGGCCTCCCGAATAGCTGGGACTACAGCCACATGCCACCATACCCAGCTAATTTTAAAAAATTTTTTTGTAGAGGCTGTAACTACCCATCAGGTTCTCCTTGCCCAGTGTCTAGACAGAGCCAATTTATCAAGACAGGTTAATTGCAATAGAGAAAGAGTTTAATTCACACAGAGTTGGTTGTATGAAAGACTGGAGTTTTATTACTCAAATAAGTGTACCCGAGAATTGGGGATTAGAGTTTTTAATAATTTGGTGGGTAGGGGACCAGTGAGTCAGGAGCACTGATTGGTTGGCTCGGAGATGAAATCATAGGGAGTCGAAGCTGTCCTCTTACACTGAGTCAGTTTCTGGGTGGGGTTCGCAGGACTGATTAGCAGGTCCAGGTGGGGACATCAGGTTTCAGAAATGCAAAAACCTGAAGAAACATTTTTAAAGGCCAATCCTAGTAATTGGGGAAGTTGTAAATCTTATGATCTCTGGAATAATAGCTGGTAATTATTTAGAATTCAAGCCCCTTTCATCTCTGCATGACTCCTACAGTTTTTCCTCTATTCTGATGTCACAGTCTCCAAAGTTATCAGAAACCTGCATTCAAGAGCACCTGTTAGAGTCTCATAGCTGATTATAAAACCAGCATCTAGCCGGGCGCGGTGGCTCAAGCCTGTAATCCCAGCACTTTGGGAGGCCGAGGCGGGTGGATCACGAGGTCAAGAGATCGAGACCACCCTGGTCAACATGGTGAAACCCCGTCTCTACTAAAAATACAAAACATTAGCTGCGCATGGTGGCGCATGCCTGTAATCCCAGCTACTCAGGAGGTTGAGGCAGGAGAATTGCCTGAACCCAGGAGGCGGAGGTTGTGGTGAGCCGAGATCGTGCCATTGCACTCCAGCCTGGGTAACAAGAGTGAAACTCTGTCTCAAAAAAAAAAAAAAAAAAAAAAAAAAACCACCATCTAAAGAGGACCAAAACAACAATTGTCCGTGGATGACAAAGGTTTTAAAGATGATACTGATTCTTGCAAAATACAATAATTAAGAAAATTAATCCTTTATCACAAACCTTTGTGGCAGAGCACATCTCCCCATATATACCAGCATTGTAGCTAGGGTGAATGCATTTCTCTTCTCACTTTCAGGAAGGTCCTGAAGTAGCTCTATCTATGGAGTAGCTGTCCTTTCATCACTTCACTGTCTTAAAACTTGCTTTTGCTTTGCACTGCGGGGTCGCCCTGAATTCTTTCTTGTGCGAGATCCAAGAACCCTCTCTTGGGGTCTGGATTGGGACCCCTTTCCTATAACATATTTCTGGAGACCACAGAAGGGACTATAGTGCAGAAACTCTGACTCAAAGCCTACCTTTGAGTAAATGTTGGGGTAGATGTTATATATCTAACAGCTAATTTTTGTATTTTTAGTAGAGAAGGGGTTTCACCATGTTGGCCAGGCTGGTCTTAACACTGAAGGGATGATACCGAAGAAAAACTCCAACCCAAAGGAATAGACTGCTGCACTGATTGGGCGAGTTTGGGTAAGTGGTGGGGTTCCTGGGTAAAGAATGGGATTGGAGCTGGTGCAGTGGCTCATGCCTGTAATTCTAGCACCTTGGAAAGCCGAGGCGAGCGGATCACAAGGTCAGGAGTTTGAGACCAGCCTGGCCAAGAGACCAGCATGGCCAATATGGTGAAACCCCATCTCTACTAAAAATACAAAAATTAGCTGGGTGTGGTGGCAGACGCCTATAATCCGAGCTACTTGGGAGACTGAGGCAAGATAATCACTTGAACCCAGGAGGTGGAGGTTGTAGTGAGCTAAGATCACGCCATTTAACTCCAGCCTGGGTAACAGAGTGAGACTCTGACTCAAAAAAATAATAATAATGAGATTGGGTTAGAGGCCCAACTTAAGGGAGGTAGAGTCTCTCCTAAGGCAGAGTGGGTTAGAGGTCCTTCTTCTTTTTTTTTTTTTTTTTTTTTTTTTTTTTGAGACAGAGTTTCGCTCTTGTTGCCCAGGCTGGAGTGCAATGGCGCAATCTGGGCTCACCGCAACCTCCGCCTCCTGGGTTCAGGCAATTCTCCTGCCTCAGCCTCCTGAGCAGCTGGGATTACAGGCACGCACCACCATGCCCAGCTAATGTTTTGTATTTTTAGTAGAGACGAGGTTTCACCATGTTGACCAGGATGGTCTCGATCTCTTAACCTCGTGATCCACCCGCCTCGGCCTCCCAAAGTGCTGGGATTAGAGGCGTGAGCCACCGCGCCCGGCCCGAGGTCCTTCTTAATAAAAGGCAAGGATGCTTGGCTGATTTGGGGTTAGAGGCCCAACTTTGGAGGGTTAGAATCCCTTCTATGATTTGGGGGTTAAAGTCCCTCTTGGCTGAAAATGTGTTTGGCACCGCAGGCTATGCTCTTTGTATAATCTGCCTTGTCCTCTTTGCTGCATAAATCAATTCCTTCATTCCTGTCTCTGTTTCACTGTCATTGTCAGCAGACTTTATTTAACTAGTCTTAAGGATTTTAATTTAGTCTTTTCCTAAGCACCTCCCGATTTCCATCCATCTGCTTGTGATGGAGAAGCACTAGGATGAAGGTCAGGGGAATTTTCTCCTTGCTGTTTTGTTTCACACTAAAAATTTTTTCTTGGATTTGGGCAAACCAGCTTTGCTTGTCCAGCCCACACTGCTGCTGTTGCCCAGAACCTGCTTGCTCTTGTCATTCCCATCTAAATCCTCTTCATTTCCTTTGCCTTATTCCACATTTTTGTCAACGTCCATGTTGTGGTTTACCTGAGATTCATGGCTTGGCTCACTTATGTTATTTGGAAAATGTGAATAAGAGAATTCAGTTTTCAGCAGGGATCCCCTCATTAATGCAGCTGCCTTTAAAAATCTCACTTTTTGGTGGAACTCTGCCAGTGGCAATACCATCTCGCAGGTTTGGAACCTTCTTACAACATCACCTGCCTCCTTCATGGGAACCATGGCACTGATTCCAAAGAACTCACCACTGGGATATAGTCCTGAACACTGGGACCAGTTTAAACTGAATGGGATTAAAAAGAGAAAACTGGTGTTTCTTTTTTCTTTTTTTTTTTTTTTTGAGATGGAGTTTTGCTCTCGTTGCCCAGGCTGGAGTGCAATGGCACAATCTCAGCTCACTGCAACCTCCGCCTCCTGGGTTCAAGCAATTCTCCTGCCTCAGCCTCCTGATAGCTGGGATTACAGGTATATGCCACCACACCTGGCTAATTTTTGTATTTTTAGTAGAGATGGGGTTTCTCCATGTTGGTCAGGCTGGTCTTGAAGTCCCAACCTCATGTGATCTTCCTGCCTTGGCCTCCCAAGGTGCTGGGATTACAGGTGTGAGCCACCTCACCCAGCAAAAACTGGTGTTTCCATGTAATACTGCTTGGCCTCAGTATTATTTGGAAAACCAAGAGAAATGGCCGCCTACTGGAACTACGGTCTTTAATACTATACTTCAACTTAATTTGTTTTGTAAGCAGGAGGGAAAATGGTATGAAATACCATATGTTTAAGCATTTTTGCTGCTCAGTCAGGATAAACCCCTGTGGCATGCGTGTGAATGTTTGATGAGAGGAAAAGAGGAAAAGGAGCTAGACATACGAGATGATTCTTTAGTGCAAGCCCCCCGACCCGGTTCAGCAGGCAGGTTTGGGTAGAACAGAACCCCCTTCCATCAGTTCTGAAAGTTCAGATGTGTCCGTCTTTTCTCTCTCCAGTCCACCTGAAAGTTCTATTGAGAACCCTTCATCCCCTCCTCCTTACTAGTCGAGTCCCACTTTATACCCACCACTCCCTGAGGAACTGAGCCCAGTGAAGACTACTCGC
>NW_022437034.1:5977869-6003553 GCF_009761245.1 Sapajus apella
GAGTTTGAGGAGTTCATTCTGACTTATTGTTTAACTTGGCAGGGTCTTCATATTTTGTTGTCTCTATGATGTACAGTGGAAGAAAAACAACACATTCTGGGGACAGCTAGGACCCACGCAGATGAGGTATTGGCTCACAGCCCAAACCGTAATATATATCAGGCAGGAGGTATAGCAGTTCCAGATCAAGATCCAGAGTTGACCTATTGGAAGGTACATTGGTCAACAATAGGTGGACATCCAAGCCAAAGTAACTCAGCAAGTTTAGGATACAGGCGCATATGCCACTTGTTATATAACCCATTTGTGAAGTTCATACTTGCCTTGGAGCCACTATTGTCTGTGAAAGGTGTAAGTGCCCTGCTAATGCTGTACAGGCACTCTGGGGCATGACTTGACGTGGCTCTCATGCAGGCACACTGGTGCTCAGAGAAAGAGAGAGAAAGAACCAGAGCTGTCCATCTTGCAGACAGACAGGAGCCAGGGCATGGCTCGGCATGGCATGGCACGACTCGTGCTCAGGCCCAGAGAGAGAAAGAGTTAAGCAAGGGAGAGCTGGCCACGCAGCTGCGTGTGGGAGCAGGCAGCTCAAGCAGCTGAGACAGGGCAGTGTAAGTAAGCTGCCCATGAGAGAACAGTGTGAGACCTAGTGTGAGAAAGCTGCTCATGAAAGAGCTGCTGGGTAAAACTACATTTCACTTGCTTACAGTCCTTCGAATGTTCTGTCAGCTCTCTGCTCCCCATCCACCCACTCCCCTTGGACCTCAGATGGGGCTGGAACCTGGCATGACATTTGGCATAGTCATGAACCTAACAATTATCCAAGGGGCAGTGAGAACTTGAGGAGGAGAGATCCTATGACCACCTGTTTGTTGAGGGATAAAGACATGTATGAAAAAGACTGTTAACTATGAGAAGGTTAAGGACGTTTCTCAGGGCAAAGAGATGAGAATCCAGCTTTAGTTGAGGCAATCAGGAAATATACTAACACTGATCCTGCCTCAAGGGAAGGACAAACCCTCTTAGGAGTACCTTTTATAACCCCGTCTGCCTCAGATATCTGCAGGAAACTACAAATAGCAGCTGTGGGTTCCCAGACTCCTATGGAACAGATTTCGGATATGGCATTTTTAGGTTTTAATAACAGGGACAAAGCGGAGGGAGCAGAAAGAGCAAGGACCTCCCACAAGGTGCAGCTCTTGGCTTCAGCCTTAAGCTTACCTCCCACATGGGGCTGCCCTCCTGGCTCTTGGCCTGAACAAGGGAAGCTAAAAGGTGGGAAGCTCAAAGCTAGGCATCTGAGTCAAAATGCCTTGGGCACCAATCAGTGAGCACACGGTAAGAAAACTGGTCATTGGAAGGGGGATTGTCCTGCGTTCGAAAGGCGGCCATCAGTACCTGATGGCCAATGATGGCCAAAATAGCCAGGTGAGCCCAAGAGTGACGGGGCCGAGGCTTTCCACCACTCTCCCATCAGACAACTCGCCGTATCTCCGGGGGAGCCTTGGGCAACATTTGATGTGGCAGGTAAGAATATTAACTTCCTTTTGGAATGCTTACTCTGTTTTGACCCTTTATAATGGGACTCGGTCACCCCAAAACTGTATGGTCAAAGGGATAGATGGACAAGCCCATAGATGACATTTACCTATACTCTAAGCTGCGCTTCAGGGACTGTGGTTTTCTCCTGAATGCCCCACCCTTGTTGAGAAGAGATTTGGCAACTCAGCTGCAAACAGTAGTATCTTTTGGAAATCACAAGGCAGACAGAAATTGCTCCTTCTCCTTTCCTGCGAATAAATGTCAGGCTTTGTTGTTAAACATTCTGCTATAATACTTAAAGTATGGCTGGGCATGGTAGCTCATGCCTGTAATCCCAGCACTTTGGAAGGCCAAGGCGGGTGGATCACCCAAGATCAGGAGTTCAAGACCAGTCTGGCCAACATGGTAAAACCTCCTCTCTACTAAAAATATAATAAATAGCTGGGTGTGATGGTAGGCGCCTATAATCCCAGCTACTTGGGAGGCTGAGGCAGGAGAATCTGCTTGAACCCAGGAGATGGAGGTTGCAGTGAGCTGAGGTTGCACCATTGCACTCCAGCCTGGGAGACAAGAGTGAAACTCAATCTCAACTAACTAAATAAATAATAAATAAAATAAAAAGTACTTAAAGTATGCCAGACTTTGAATCCAGCTGCCTATTTGCCTGAACCCACAGGTGACCTAGATCATTCTTGTATACAAGTTATGAAGCAAATTTACTCCAGCTGTCTAGATTTAAAGGATGAGCCTCTAGATAATCGTGAGGTAGAATGGTTTACAGTTGGAAGTAGCTTTGTGCATCAGGGAAGCAGGACAACAAACTGTTACTACCAGGTGTGAATCAGTGGGAAATAGTTAAACATTTGCCTGACTACTCACTGTGGAACAGATTCCCAGTTTCAATTAATGTCCTAGCTTTCTTATTGGAAAAGGCTTACTTAAAACAGTAAAGCAGGTTCCTGGAGCCTGTGAACTACATGTCCGGAATAACCCAAATAACCAGTCTTTACCTGTTCCTCTAGTAAGGCCTCTTCAGCACAGGGGGACGTACCCTGGTGAAGATTGGCAAATAGATTATACTCAGATGCCCCCATGTAAAGGGCTTAAATATTTATTAGCATTTGTGACAGCTTTACAGGTTGGATCGAGGCTTTTCCTACCCAGTCTGAAAAGGCAATTGAGGTTTTTAAACTCCTACTAAAAAAAATAATTCCTGTATTTCGGTTGCCTAAGAGCTTACAAAGCAACAATGGCCCATCTTTCACGTCTTTGTTCCTAGGAATTCGCTACTGTCTTCACTTGGCATGGAGGAAGCGTCACACTCTTCAGGGAAAGTAGAAAGAGCTAATCAAACTCTAAAAAAATCAAATTCTTGCTAAACTATGCCCAGAGACATCAGAAACCTGAATGTCTTTATTACCTGTACCTTTATTACAGGTTCAAGTAGCCCCTAAGTGAAATCTGCAGCTCAGCCCTTTTGAAATAATGTATGGAAGGTCTTTCGTAACTACGGATCTCCTAATAGACATAGATACTTTCAAGCTACATAATTATGTAATCAGTCTGGGTGTGGTAGCTCACGCCTGTAATCCCAGCACTTTGGGAGGCAGAGGTGGGTGGATCGCCTGAGGTCAGGAGTTCAAGACCAGACTGGCCAACATGATGAAACCACGTCTCTACTAAAAATACGAAAATCAGCCGGGCGTGGTGGTGGGCACCTGTAATTCCAGCCACTCAGGAGGCTGAGGCAGGAGAATCGCTTGAACCTTGGAGGTAGAGGTTGCAGAAAGCCAAGATCGCATCATTGCACTCCAACGTGGGTGACAAGAGTGAAAAACTCCTTCTCAAAAAAAAAAAAAAAAAGATTTATGTGATCAACTTAGGACAAGTGCAAAATGCACTCCTTGAATATGGAAGTCAAAGACTCCCTTCCCTCACTAAGGAAAAGAATCTTGTTACAACCCAGTGGGAGATTGAGTCTTATTAAAAACTTGGGGGACTGGGCGCGGTGGCTCACGCCTGTAATCCCAGCAGTTTGGGAGGCCAAGGCGGGTGGATCACGAGGTCAAGAGATAGAGACCATCCTGGTCAACATGGTGAAGCCCCGTCTCTACTAAAACTACAAAAAATATCAGCTGGGCATGGTGGCCCGTGCCTGTAATCCCAGCTACTCAGGAGGCTGAGGCAGGAGAATTGCCTGAACCCAGGAGGCGGAGGTTGCGGTGAGCCGAGATTGCGCCATTGCACTCCAGCCTGGGTAACAAGAGCAAAACTCCGTCTCTCAAAAAAAAAAAAAAAAAAAAAAAAAACTTGGAAGGGTCCCCAGCAGATCAACTTCCCCCAAATGGAAAGGACCCTATCAGGTTCTCCTTAGTACCCCAACTGCAGTTAAACTTCTGGGAATAAACAGCAGGAGCCACTTACCTTGAATTAAACCTGTCTCTTACAAAGTCCCACAGGCCGAGACTAATCCTTTTTATTCCGTGAGCCAATCAGTGACCTCCGACTCCTGTTCAGAAGAAATGAAAGGGATATATATCACCTTTTGCCGGAACTCGGAGTTATGAACAACCTTCACCATACCAATGCTCTCTGAGCTTCGCTCTGTCCTGAATGCAAGAGATCCTAACAGGCATATTTATTACCTCTATTCAGCCTAAAGAAGTTACAGAAAACGGATCTTCATCCCTCTGCAATCCTTAGGATTAAAGGTCCTCTTGTAAAGGGAGGGGGAGATGTGTCAGAGGCATTTGAACCAGAGCAACTCCATTTTGAGTGAGGGTTAGGAAAATAAGGCTTGGCTGCATTCCCCAAAAAATTAGGTATTCCTAGCCTCTAGATGTTTATGGTTAAGGGAACAAATTAATAATATTTACTAAACAGACCCAGAGTTGGAGATACCCGGATATCCCAATATCTGGAAAACAAAGGCATTTCTAATTTTGCTTTAAAGATCATAATATTGATCTTGCAAAATGCAGTAATTAAGAAAAGTAATCCTTTAATCACAAACCCTTGTAGCAAAGCACATCTCCCCACATACACAAGCATTGTACCTGGGGTGGATGCGTTCCTCCTCTTACTTTCAGGAACGTCCTCCTCTGTTTATGGAGTAGCAGTCCTTTCACTACTTCACTTTCTTAATAAACTTGCTTTTATGGGCTGGGCACGGTGGCTCATGCCTATAATCTTAGCACTTTGGGAGGCCGAGGTGGGTGGATCATCTGAGGTCAGGAGTTCAAGACCAGCCTGGCCATCAGGGTGAAACCCCATCTTATAAAAATAAATAAATAAATAAACTTGCTTTTGCTTTGTACTGAGGACCCGCCCTTAATTCTTTCTTGCATGAGATCCAAGAACCCCCTTTGGGGATCTAGATCAGGACCCCTTTCCTGTAACAATAATTTGGAACTTTCTTTTGGACTTGATCAAGTTGGATAGAGTTGGCCAAACCCAACAGGAAAAAGACCCAAACAGCCAGGCATGGTGGCTCACGAGGAGTCGGGAGTTCAAGATCAATCTGACCAACACAGTGAAACCCTGTCTCCACTAAAAATACAAAATATTAGCTGGGCATTGTGGCAGGCAGGTGCCTGTAATCCTAGCTAATTGGGAGGCTGAGACAGGAGAATTGCTTGAATGTGGGAGGCAAAGGTTGCAGTGAGTCAAGATCCAGTCACTGCACTCTAGCCTGGGCGACTCTGTCTCAAAAAAAAAAAAAAGACCGAAACAACAACAAAAACAGAAACAGGACAGGCGAGGTGCTCACGCCTGTAATCTCAGTATTACTTTGGGAGGCCAAGGCGGGAGGATCACCTGAGCTCAGGAGTTCAAGACCAGCCTGACCAACACGGTGAAACCCAGTCTCTACTGAAAATACAAAAAATTAGCTGGGCATGGTGGCAGGTGCCTGTAATCCCAGCTACTTGGGAGGCTGAGGCAGGAGAATCCCTTGAACCCAGGAGGTACAGGTTGCACCTGGGCAACAAGAACAAAACTCCACCCCTGCCCCCCCACCCCCAAAAAAGAAAAGAGATCAAGACCATCCTGGTTAACATGGTGAAACCCCATCTCTACTAAAAATACAAAAAATTAGACCATTCTGGTTAACACGGTGAAACCGCATCTCTACTAAAAATACAAAAATTTACAGGCGTATGCCTGTAATCCCAGCTACTTGGGAGGCTGAGGCAGAAGAATCACTTGAACCCGGGAGGCAGAGGTTGCAGCAAGCCAAGATTGCACCATTGCACTCCAGCCTGGTGACAGAGCGAGACTCCATCTCAATAAACGCCCCACCCAAAAAAAACAAAAAAAGCAAAAACAACAATAACAACAAAAAGTTGAAAGAAATTTATCACACAACTTACATGATTACTGACCACTCTAATGGTAAGGAGAAATTAAGACCAGCTGGTTGTCAAACTTTAGCCAAGACAAAACCCCAATTCATATACTTACTTAGGTATAGGTCTCAGCTGAAGACTGTATTCTACCATCCTAAAAGCAGGGAAAAAAAAAAAAAAAAAAACCAGAACGCATCTTCCCATAAAGAAGTTACCTGCCTTCCATTGTCATGGAAACAGGAAATCTTGCCTTTCTTGTTGGAAGCAAGTAAAACTAAAAAAAATAGGCCGGGCGCGGTGGCTCAAGCCTGTAATCCCAGTACTTTGGGAGGCCGAGGCGGGTGGATCACGAGGTCAAGAGATCGAGACCATCCTGGTCAATGTGGTGAAACCCCGTCTCTACTAAAAATACGAAAAATCAGCTGGGCATGGTGGCGCATGCCTGTAATCCCAGCTACTCAGGAGGCTGAGGCAGGAGAATTGCCTGAACCCAGGATGCAGAGGTTGCGGTGAGCCGAGATTGACCATTGCACTCCAGCCTGGGTAACAAGAGTGAAACTCCGTCTCAAAAAAAAAAAAAAAAAACACCTAAAATAAATAAATAAATAAAAGATGAGTTGTATAGCAAAACAAACTTTAGATCTTGACCAAATCTGGGGAGATAAGGGATTCTCTAGAGGGGATGCTCCCAGACCTCAGCAAATTGTCCTATTATTTTGAGCCCTAAAATTATGTCGTGCTGATACCAAGCACCGATAGGAGATTTGTCAAACGTCAGGGCATCTCCACTCAGAATAACTCTGGGATTACCAAAATGTGAACCCTGAAAATCTGAGACGGGTCTCAGTTAACTTAGAAAGGTTATTTGAGGATGAGGATGTGCGCCCATGACACAGCCTCAGGAGGATCTGAGGACGTGTGCCCTAGATCTCCAGCGCAGTGTGGTTTCATACATGTTAAGGAGACATGAGACATCAATCAAATATATGTAAGATGAACATTGGTTTGGTCTGGAAAGGCGGGACAACTAGAAGCAAATGAGGGAAGATGCGAAGTAGGGAGGGGAGGGGCTTCCAGGTCTTAGGTAGATGAGAGACAAGTGATTGCATTCTTTTGCGTTTCTGATTAGCCTTTCCAAAGGAGGCAATCAGATATGCATTTATCTCAGTGAGCAGAAGGGTGACTTTGAATAGAATGGGAGGCAGGTTGGCCCCGAGCAGTTCTCAGCTTGACTTTTCCCTTTAGTTTAGTAATTTGGGGGCCCCAAGATTTATTTTCCTTTCACAGTCTTCATCCCCATTTCCTGCCATACAACTCCTACAATCCTTGAAATCTCCAAAGTGCTATCTTTTCTTTCTTTCCTTCTTTCTGTGCGACCCTGGCTGTGGGACCCCGACCCACGGAGGCAGGCGCTCAATAGACTCGAGGCAGGACGCATGGTGACCGGTACCGACTTTATTGGGATCTCCGGGCGACTCAAGCGGGAAGGGAGGAATCGCGCCCGCTTTCTTTGTTCGGTCGACTTTATAGGGACAAAGGGCCTGGGGCGGTGGGAGAGCTGACCTGGCGGGTAGTAATTGGCTAGGTTGGTTGCTGGGCAGGAAGGTTGCTGGTCTTGGGCCGGGCCAGGATAGAGTGAGATAAGGGACCCTCCCTGTGGTTGAGGAAGGGCCTTCCTTATCGGGAATTAGGCCCTTTCCACATGGCTGGGGAACGGGGCCAAAAGTCCTCTACCAGACACTTTCTTTCTTCTTTCTTTCTTTCCTTTCTTTCTTTCTTCTTTTTTGAGACAGAGTTTCACTCCTGTTGCCCAGGCTGGATGAGTGCAATGGTGCAATCTTGGCTCACCGGAACCTCCGCCTCCCAGGTTCAAGTGATTCTCCTGCCTCAGTCTCCCGAGTAGCTGGGATTACAGGCATGCACCACCACATCCAGCTAATTTTGTATTTTTAGTAGAGACAGGGTTACTCCATGTTGGTCTTTATTTATTTATTTATTTTAAGATGGGGTCTTACTCTGTTGCCCAGACTGGGGTGCAGGGATGTGATTATAGCTCACTGTAGCCTCCAATTCCTAGACTAAAGAATCCTCCTGCTTTAGCCTCTTTTTTTTTTTTTTTTTTTTGAGACGGAGTTTCGCTCTTGTTACCCAGGCTGGAGTGCAATGGCGCGATCTCGGCTCACCACAACCTCCGCCTCCTGGGTTCAGGCAATTCTCCTGCCTCAGCCTCCTGAGTAGCTGGGATTACAGGCACGCGCCACCATGCCCAGCTAATTTTTTGTATTTTTAGTAGAGACGGGGTTTCACCATGTTGACCAGGATGGTCTCTATCTCTTGACCTTGTGATCCACCCGCCTCGGCCTCCCAAAGTGCTGGGATTGCAGGCTTGAGCCACCGCGCCCGGCCACTTTAGCCTCTTTGATAGCTGGGACTTGCAAGTGGGAGCCACCATGCTCAGCTACAAAGTGCTGTCTTTTTGTATGCTATCTTTTTTATAGTTTCAGGATGGAAGACCAAGGCATATTTAGAGGGTTGGGACTTTCAGTCCTCCCCTCAACCTCCAGGAAGAGGAGAGGGGCTGAAGGTCAACTTAATCATCAATGATCAGTGGTTTAATCAGTCATGCCTATGTAATGAAGCCTCCATAAAAACCCAAGAGGACAGGGGTCAGAGAGTTCTGGATAGCTGAACATGGAGGTTCCTGGCGAGGGCATGGAGGCTCCAAACTCCATCCCTCACACCTCAATGTACACATCTCTTCATCTGTATCCTTTGTAATATACTTTATAATAAACCAGTAAATGTGTTTCTCTGAGTTCTGCCAGCCACTCTAGCAAATTAATTGAACCCAAAGATGGGGTCATGGGAAACCCAACTCAAAGCCAGTCAGCCAGTCAGTCAGAAATTGCAGAAGCCTGGACTTGCCAGTAGTGTCTGAAGGGAGGCTGTTTTTTTTTTTTTTTTTTTTTGAGACAGAGTTTCGCTCTTGTTACCCAGGCTGGAGTGCAATGGCGCAATCTCGGCTCACCGCAACCTCCGCCTCCTGGGTTCAGGCAATTCTCTTGCCTCAGCCTCCTGAGTAGCTGGGATTACAGGCACGCACCACCATGCCCAGCTAATGTTTTGTATTTTTAGTAGAGACGGGGTTTCACCATGTTGACCAGGATGGTCTCGATCTCTTGACCTTGTGATCCACCCGCCTCGGCCTCCCAAAGTGCTGAGATTACAGGCTTGAGCCACCGCGCCCGGCAGGGAGGCAGTTTTGAAGACTGAGCCCCTAACCTGTGGGATCTGACACTGTTTCCAGGTACATGGTGTCAGAATCAGATTGGAGGACAGCCCACCGGTGTTCCCTGCAGAACTGATTGCTCACTTGGTGATAGGGAGATGCTCCCATACACATTTGGTCACAAAAGTCTCCTTCCTTATTGATGATTGTTGTTATTGTGGTCTTGTGAGAGCAGAGATAAAGCATAGCTCCAGTTTTTCCAAACAATCACCTTCCATAGCTACTTTTTTATCAGAATATCTTTCACTTAACTCACCAATTGTTAACATTTTGCACCATGAATTGGCCCTGCTGCATTCTATTTTGTTGCATTTCATGATTTAAAAAAAAAAAAAAAGCTCTGGAACTCAGATTCCTGGAGGCTCAGATTTCTTAGTGGACTCTCACACAATACATCTTTATCGAAATTCATACATGATCTCAGTTTATTTCTGATACAGCATGAATCCAAATTCTCCTGAAAAACAAACAGGGAAGAGAAAATAACAGTCTACTCTATACCAGCTTATCTTAATTCAAACTAATTGGTAGCTAGGGCAATGGAGAAATGGTGTGAATCGCTTAAACCTGGGAGATGGAGGTTGCAGTGAGCCAAGATGGCGCCATTGCACTGCAGCCTGGGCAACGGATTGAGACTCCGTCTCTAATAAAGATGATAATAGCACAGTTGGACCTTGGCTAATGGTTAAACAGTGAAGTTGAGGAAACAATAAACAATGACGGTTGTTCTAAGCCTGCTGGGCACTTCCTTCTGTCCCAGGATTCGAAGAGGATCATTCTGCTTATGGAAAAACCTTAGACAATTTAAACAGTTTAATTAACCAAAGAATGATTCAAAAATTGGACAGCCCCTAAAAACCAGAATAGGTTCAGAGAGACTCTGGTGCTGCCATGTGGTCGAAGATTTAGAAACAGAAAAAGCAACGTAATGTATAGAAAATGGAAAATCATGAGCAGCCTGGCCAACATGGTGAAACCCGATCTCTACTAAAAATACAAAAATTATGTGGGCATGGTGGTGGGTACCTGTAATCCCAGCTACTTGGGAGGCTGAGGCAGGAAAATTGCTTGAACCCAGGAGGTGGAGGTTGCAGTGAGCTGAGATCACACCATTGCACTCCAGCCTGGGCAGCAAGAGGGAGACTTCGTCTCTTCGTCTAAAATAAAAAAAAAAAAAAAAAAAAAAAGAAAAGAAAATGAGAGAAAGGTGCAGAAATCACTGAATTGGTTACAGCTGATTGCCTAATTTAAACACGGTTTGAACAGTTGGCCACTTTTGATTGGCTGGAACTGAATGCTTGGTAGAAGAATAAATTATAGCCTGTTTACACATCCAGTTAGGTTACAGATTGCTATGTATGAAGAAACCTTTAGGCTGAACTTAAAATATGTAAGGAGGGAGCTTTAAGCTAAACTTAATTTAACAGTTCATTCATTTGATTTTTAGCCGCTGTTTAATTCGGTCCCTGTCTTGTGCAAGACACTGTCCAAGGCCCTAAGGGATTCAGACAATTAAGGCAATATGCCATGGTAAACGAAGAGAGGATGGAGACACGAAGCAACAGAAGAAATAGATGGTCTCAAACACTAGATGGGCTGGGTGCAGTGGCTCATGCCTGTAATCCCAACACTTCGGGTGGCCAAGGTGGGCAGATCACCTGAGATCAGGAGTTCGAGATCAGCCTGGCCAATGTAGTGAAACCCCATCTCTACTAAATTAGCTGGGTGTGGTGGCACATGCATGTAGTCCCAGCTACTCAGGAGGCTGAGGTGGAAGGATGGCTTAAGCCAGGAAGGTGGAGGTTGCAGTGAGCCAAGATTGCGCCACTGTACTCCAGCCTGGGTGACAGAGGGAGACTCTGTTTCAAAAAACAAACAACCCCCATGCCCCCAAACACACACTGGATAGCAAATTATACACATATTTTTAAAACAAACAAAAACTAATAATATAGTCTGCAGAAATAATGTTGTATATTATCTTTATTAATAATGGTTTTCAATGATTGAGCATTTACCATGTGTTGATCTTTGCTTATGTTATTTCTTTTTCTTTCTTTTTTTTTTTTTTAGGCGGAGTCTTACTCTGCCATCCAAGCTGGAGTGCAGTGGTGTGATCTCAGCTCACTGCAACCTCCATCTCCCGGGCTCCAGCGATTCTCCTACCTCAGCCTCTGGAGTAACTGGTACTACAGGCATGTGCCACCATGCCCATCTAATTTTTTTGTACTTTTAGTAGAGACAGGGTTTCACCACGTTGGCCAGGCTGGTCTCAAACTCCTGACCTCAAGTGATCCCCCACCTCAGCCTCTCAAAGTCCTGGGATTACAGGTGTGAGCCACCACGCCCAGCCTGTGTATATTATTTCATTTAATCCTCACTACAAGGCTTCATTCCATCCTGAGCGACAAAGTAAGACTTCATCTCAAAAAACAAACAAAAATAAAATTAGCTGGGTGTGGTGGCATGCATCTGTAGTCCCAGCATCTTGGCAGGCTGAGATGGGGGACTACAAATATGCACTGAGAAGACACAAGACCGCTGGGCATGGTGACCTATCCCTGTAATTCCAGCACTTTGGGAGGCCGAGAGAGGTGGATCATTTGAAGTTAGGAGTTCAAGACCAGTCTGACCAACATGGTGAAATCCCGACTCTACTATAAACACAAAATTAGCAGGACATGGTGGCACACACCTGTAATCCTAGCTTCTTGGGAGGCTGAGGCAGGAGAATTACTTGAGCCCAGGAGGCAGAGGTTGCAGTGAGCCAAGATTTTGCCATTGCACTCCAGCCTGGGCAACAAGAATGAAACTCTGTCTCAAAAAAAAAAAGGAGACACAAGACCTGGTGTTCAATAGGCAAGTAGGGTGACTACAGTTGACATTAACCAGCTGTACATTTCAGAATAGCTAGAAAATAATAATTTAAAGAGAATGTCCCTGGCATAAAGAAAAGTAGTTAATGTGATGGATATCTCAGCTAACCTGATTTGATTATATAAATGTATCAAATTTATCACATATGCCCCCAAAATATGTACATGTAATATGCATCAGTAAAATAAATAGGCAAGGCACGGTGGCTCATTCCTGTAATCCTAACACTTTGGGAGGCCAAGGCAGGTGAATCACTTGAGGCCAAGGGTTCAATACCAGCCTGGCCAACATGGCAAAACTGCAACTCTACTAAAAATACAAAAAATTAGTCAAGTATGGTGGCATGCCCCCGTAGTCCCAGCTACTTAGGAGGCTGAGGCACAAGAATTGCTTGAAGCTGGGAGGCAGAGGTTGCAGTGAGCCGAGATCGTGCCGCCGTATGCCAGCCTGAACGACAAAGTGAGACTCTGCCTCAAAAAAAAAAAAAAGAAAGAAAAAGATAAAAACACAAAAATTTTAAAGGTTAAAATGATAAATTTTCTGTTATATATATTTTCCCACATCAAGAAAAGCTACAATGTTAAATAAAAACAGCAACTGAAGAGAATTTATCTCTAACACATCTATCCTTCAGGCTGAAATGAAAGAACACATGACACTAAAATCCACAAGCAGTGAAGGGCACTGGAAAACATAACTAAATAGGCAAATATAAAAGACAGTATATATGTATGTTTTGTTTGTGACTCTTTTTCTCTCCTGTCTAATCGAACAACTGCATAAAGCACTAATATAAAGCATGAAATGTTGACCAGGCACGGTGGCTCATGCCTGTAATCCCAGCACTTTGGGAGGCTGAGGTGGGCAGATTGCCTGAGCTCAGGAGTTTGCGACCAGCCTGGGCAACACGGTGAAACCCTGTCTCTACTAAAAAAAAATACAAAAAATTAGCCAGGCCTGGCAACATGCACCTGTAGTCCCAGCTACTCCAGAGGCTGAGGCAGGAGAATCGCTTAAACCCAAGAAGCAGAGGCTGCAGTGAGCTGAGATAGATCACACCATTGTACTCCAGCCTGGGCGACAGAGCGAGACTCCATCTGAAAAAAAAAAAAAAAAACAGCCGAGTGTGGTGGCTCACGCCTGTAATCCAAGCACTTTGGAGGCCAAGGCGGGCAGATCACCTGAGGTCGGGAGTTCAAGACCAGCCTGACCAACATGGTGAAACCCCGTCTTTAAAAAAATAAATAAAATAGAATAAAACAACAACAACAAAAAAACATGAAGTATATATTGAGGGTCATATATTCTATAAACATGCATTTGCTTGGCAGTAGTAGTACGAAGGAAGGTCGAGGGAATGAAACTTTGTAATAGCAAGTTTTGTACGCTATTGAAATTAAATTGGCATGGCTCCAAACTGTATTGTTTTAAATTAACATGTTAATTGCAATCCCCAAGGAACCACTAAGAAAATAACTAAAAATATATAGTAAAAGAATGACAATAGAATATACTAGAAAATATCTACTTAACAGAAAAGAAGGCAGTAATAGAGTATTACTTAAAATATATGTTAAAAAAAACTTAAAATATATGTTAAAAATAGCAAAATGGCAGATATATATCCTATGTTATCAGTAATTAAATTAAATGTAAATGGACTAAACACGTGAATCCATGGGCAGAGATTTTCAGAATGGATTTTAAAATAAAATTATTGCTGGGTGTGGGGTGCTCATGCCTGTAATCCCAGCACTTTGGGAGGCCAAAGCAGGCAGATCGCCTGAGGTCAGGAGTTCAAGACCAGTCTGGCCAACATTGTGAAACCCCTTCTCTACAAAAGAGAATACAAAAATTAGCCAGGTGTGGTGGCAGGTGCCTGCAATCCCAGCTACTTGGGAGGCTGAGGCAGGAGAATCGCTTGAACGCAGGAAGTGGAGGATGCAGTGAGCTGAGAAGGTGCCATGCTGGGGAACACAGCGAGACTCTTTAGGAAAAAAAAAAACCAAAAAACTGTATGCTATTTACAAGAGACAAAATTCAGATTCAAAGACACAAATAGAGTTAAAAGAATAGAGGGTTGACTGGGTGCAGTGGCTTATGCCTGTAATCCTAGCATTTTGGGAGGCCGAGGTGGGTGGATCACCTGAGGTCAGGAAGACCAGTCTGGCCATCATGGTGAAACTCTATCTTATAAAAAAAAAAAAAAAAAAAAAAGAATAGAGGGTCAAGCTCGGTGGCTCACATCTGTAATCCAAGCACTTTGGGAGGCCAAGGTGGGTGGATCATGAGGTCAAGAGATTGAGATCATCCTGCCCAACATGGTGAAACCCCATCTCTATTAAAAATACAAAAATTAGCTGGGTGTGATGGCAAGTACCTATAGTCTCAGCTACTCAGGAGGCTGAGGCAGGAGAATCGCTTGAACCCAGAAGGTGGAAGTTGCAGTGAGCCGAGATTGTGCCACTGCATTCCAGCCTGGTGACAGAACGAGACTCTGTCTCAAAAAAAAAAAAAAAAAAAAAAATGAATAGAGATGCTCCAGGTGTGGTGGTCATATCTGTAATCCCAGCACTTTGGGAAGCCAAGACAGGCAGATTGCTTGAGCCCAAGAGTTCAAGACCAGCCTGGGCAACATGATGAAACCCTGTCTCTACAAAAAATACAAAAATTTGCCAGGCACGGTGGCTCACGCCTGTAATCCCAGTGCTTTGGGAGGATGAGGTGGGCGATCACAAGGTCAGGAGTTCAAGACCAGCCTGGCAACATGGTGAAACCCTGTCTCAACTAAAAATACAAAAAAATTAGCTGGGCATGGTGGTGCATGCCTGTAATCCCAGCTACTCAGGAGGCTGAGGCAGGAGAATTGCTTGAACTGGCACCCAGGAGGCAGAGATTGCAGTGAGTCAAGATCACGGCACTGCACTCCAGCCTGGACTACAGAGTGAGACTCAAACTCAAAAAAAAAAAAA
Organism: Sapajus apella; assembly: GCF_009761245.1. NCBI lineage: Eukaryota > Metazoa > Chordata > Mammalia > Primates > Cebidae > Sapajus > Sapajus apella. Next base: position 5,992,896 of record NW_022437034.1, read on the forward strand.
ATTCACAGGCGCGATGGTGTATGACTGTATTCCTAGCTACTCAGGAGGCTGAGGAAGGAGAATTGATTGAGCCCAGGAGTTGGAGGCTGAAGTGAGCTCTGATCACATCACTGCACTGCAGCCTGGGTGATAGAGGGAGAGGAGACTCCATCTCTTAAAAAAAAAAAAAAAAAAAAGAATCAAAGACAATAGAATCAAACTTTTCAGCTTTACCAAGTCTCATGATTTTTTTCATTTGTCTCAGATCAGTTTTTTAAAACAAAACATGAAAAATCTATTGTAATGCATCCCACTTACTCCCACAGCCAGAGATAATTACTATCATAAATTTGATGTTGACCATTCCCTTGGGTTTCTTTTTTTTTTTCTTTTTTTTTTTTTTGAGACAGAGTTTCGCTCTTGTTTCCCAGGCTGGAGTGCAATGGCGCAATCTCGGCTCACCGCAACCTCCGCCTCCTGGGTTCAGGCAATTCTCCTGCCCCAGCCTCCTGAGTCGGTGGGATTACAGGCACGCGTCACCATGCCCAGCTAATTTTTTGTAGTTTTAGTAGAGACGGGGTTTCACCATGTTGACCAGGATGGTCTAGATCTCTTGACCTCGTGATCCACCCGCCTCGGCCTCCCACAGTGCTGGGATTACAGGCTTGAGCCACCGCGCCCGGCCTCTTGGGTTTTTATAATTTTACTATATATATAAAATATATATTTTACATATATAATATATGTTATACTATATACTATATTATATAGTATAATTACAAATATACATAGTGTAATATATATTATATATGTAGTAAAAGTTTTTTATGTATGTAGTAAAAGTATAAAAACATAAGGGAATGATTTTATATATATAAATATATATAGTATTATTTTACATCTTAAAATGTTATATAGGTGATATCATACCATAAACATCCTTCTGCGACATGATTTTATTGGTTAACATTACGCTTTTGAGATTTAGCCATGTTTGTTCATTCTGAGCATTTCGAATACATCAGTAAACAAAGCATCCCCGCCTTCACTAAGAGAGATCAGGCTAGAAAAAGTGGAAAACAGGATAAGGCAGGTGAGGTAGTGACTATCAAGAGGAGGAGGCTTTGCAACTGTAAACGAAGTGTGTGCCAAGTAACATCAGAAAAATAATTGGGTAGGGGGGGTGGGTTGGGGGATGTTGGCCACAGAGAGGGCTGTAGGCCATTGGAAGGATTTTGCTTTCACCGAAATGAAGAGTTTTGAGCAGAGTAGAGATATGACCTGATTTATATTTTGAAATGCTGATACACATAGCTCTGGTTCATTAATTTTAACTTTTGCATGGTGTTCTATTGTAGGATCATATATTAAAGTATTGATTCATTCCCCTATTAGTGGTCAATTATTTCCCTGTTCACTATATACAATGCTGCAGTGGACATTTTTGTATTTGTCCCTTAGGGCACTTGTGGGGGAATTTTCCTAAGAAGGGAATTACTTGGATTAGAGGGTATTTGCCTTTATTTTTATTTATTTATTTATTTATTTATTTTATTTATTTATTTTTTGAGACGGAGTTTCACTCTTGTTACCTAGGCTGGAGTGCAATGGCGCGATCTCGGCTCACCACAACCTCCGCCTCCTGGGTTCAGGCAATTCTCTTGCCTCAGCCTCCTGAGTAGCTGGGATTACAGGCACGCACCACCATGCCCAGCTAATGTTTTGTATTTTTAGTAGAGACGGGGTTTCACCATGTTGACCAGGATGGTCTCGATCTCTTGACCTCGTGATCCACTCGCCTCGGCCTCCCAAAGTGCTGGGATTACAGGCTTGAGCCACCGTGCCCGGCCTATTTATTTATTTTTTTTAGGTGGAGTTTTGCTCTTGTTGTCCAGGCTGGATTGCAATGGCACAATCTCGACTCACCGCAACCTCCGCCTCCCAGGTTCAAGTGATTCTCCTGCCTCAGCCTCCCAAGTAGCTGGGATGATAGGCATGTACCACCATGCCCAGCTAATTTTGTATTTTCAGTAGGAATGGGGTTTCTCCATGTTGGTCAGGCTAGTCTTGAACTCCTGACCTCAGTTGATCTGCCCACCTCGGCCACTCAAAGTGCTGGGATTACAGGCATAAGCCACTGTGCCTGGCCTGCCTTTTAAATATTATTAGTAATAACTATTATTGCTAATAACTAATAATTGCCAAGCTGCTCTAGAAAGAGGATGTCCCATTTTGTGCTGGTACCAGCAAGTATAGAAGTTTCTTGAGGCTGGGTGCAGTGGCTCATGCCTGTAATCCTAGCACTTTGGGAGGCCGAGGTGGGTGGATCACCTGAGGTCAGGAGTTCAAGACCAGCCTGGCCATCATGGAGAAACGCCATCTTTAAAAAAAAAAAAAAAAAAAAAGAAGTTTCTTTTGCCGCCCAGCCTCATCAGACCTTTTTTTTTTTTTTTGAGACAAGGTCTTGCTCTGTCCCCCAAGCTGGAATGCAGTGGCACAATCTTGGCTGACTGCAACTTCCTACCTCCCAGGTTCCAGCAATTCTCCTGCCTCAGCTTCCCAAGTAGCTGGGATTACAGCAGGCTGGCATCACCATGCCCGGCTAATTTTTGTATTTTTAGTAGAGACAAGGTTTTGCCATGTTGGGCAGGCTGGTCTCAAACTCATGATCTCAAGTGATCCAAATCCCAGCACTTTGGGAGGCTGAGGTGGGCGGATCACTTGAGGTCAGGAGTTTGAGACCAGCCTGACTAATGTGGTGAAATTCCATCTCTATTAACAATACAAACAAACAAAAAAAAAAGCCAGGTGTTGTGGCAGGCATTTGTAATTCCGGCTGCTCAGGAAGCTGAGGCAGGAGAATCACTTGAACCCAGGAGGCAGAGGTTGTAGTGAGCTGAGATAGAGCCACTGCACTCCAGCCTAGGTGACAAAGCACAACTCCTTCTCAATAAAAAACAAACAAACAAAAAACACAGAGTGTTGGGATTACAGGGTTGAGCCACCTGGCTGGGCCCCTCACCAAGCCTTGAAATAGCCCTTTGTGTTTTTAATTTGCATATCCCTATTTCTGGTGAAGTTGAGCACCTTTTTTCATGTTTATTTGTGGTTTGGTCTTCTTTCTTTCTTTCTTTTCCTTCCTTCCTTCCTTCCTTTTCTTTCTCTTTCTTTCTTTCCTTCTTTCTTTCTTTCTCTTTCTTTTCTTTTCTTTTTTTTTTTTTTGAGGGATCTCTCTTTTGCCCAGGCTGAAGTACAATGGCCCAGTCTCGGCTCACTGCAGCCTCCGCCTCCCAGGTTCAAGCAATTCTCCTGCCTCAGCCGCCTGAATAACTGGGATTACAGGCATGAGCCACCACACCTGGCCAGTTTGGTCTTTTCTTCTCTGATTACCTCTTGATGTTATTTATCAGTATTCTATGGAGCTATTTCTCTACGATTGCCCTTTTTTTTGAGACAGAGTCCCCCTCTGTCAGAAGGCTGGAGTGCAGTGGTGTGATTGATCTCTGCTCACTGCAACCTCCACTTCCCAGGTTCAAGCAGTTCTAATGTTTCATCCTCCCTGCTAACTGGGATTGCAAGCCTGTGCTACCACGCCTGACTAAGCCTAATTTTTGTATTTTTAGTAGACAGGGTTTTGCCATGTTGGCCAAGCTGGTCTTGAACTGTTTCTCACTTTAAAAAAATTAATTTATCAGCTGAGCGCGGTGGCTCACGCCTGTAATCCCAGCCCTTCGGGAGGCCGAGGCAGGAGGATCACAAAGTGAGGATTTCGAGACCAGCCTGACCAACATGGTGAAACCCCATCTCTACTAAAACTACGAAAAATTAGCTGGGCGTGGTGGCGCACACCTATAATCCCAGCTACTCAGGAGGTTGAGGCAGGAGAATTGCTTGAACCCGGGAGGCGAAGGTTGCAGTGAGCCGAGATTGCACCATTACACTCCAGCCTGGGCCACAGAGTGAGACTCCATCTCAAAAAAAAAACAAACATATATCTATACCTGCCTCGGCCTCCTGAAGTGCTGGGATTACAGGCACGCACCACCATGCCCAGCTAATTTTTTGTAGTTTTAGTAGAGACGGGGTTTCACCGCGTTGACCAGGATGGTCTCGATCTCTTGACCTCGTGATCCACCCGCCTCGGCCTCCCAAAGTGCTGGGATTACAGGCTTGAGCCACCGCGCCCGGCAGGATGTTGGTTTTAAAAAATGAAGATGACGCCGGGCGCGGTGGCTCAAGCCTGTAATCCCAGCACTTTGGGAGGCCGAGGCGGGTGGATCACGAGGTCAAGAGATCGAGACCATCCTGGTCAACGCGGTGAAACCCCGTCTCTACTAAAACTACAAAAAATTAGCTGGGCATGGTGGCGCGTGCCTGTAATCCCAGCTACTCAGGAGGCTGGGGCAGGAGAATTGCCTGAACCCAGGAGGCGGAGGTTGCGGTGAGCCGAGATCGCGCCATTGCACTCCAGCCTGGGTAACAAGAGCGAAACTCCGACTCAAAAAAAAAAAAAAAAAAAAACCAACATCCTTTGTTGCACAGAAACCTTTCATTTTTTATGTAGTTGAATATTTGAATCTTTTTATTTTAAGGTTTGTGATTTTTGCATCTTGTTTAAGAGTTGTTCCTCCATACCAAGGTCATAACGTTTTCTCATATTCATTCTGCCTTTAAATTTGTTAATACAATCAATCTGGATCATATTGACAGGGAAGGGGAAGTCTGATCTCTCCCTTTAGAGGTGGCTTTGCATATCTCACTGGATTCCTTGGTGTTGACTTCTTGGCTTAACCCTGTAGATAGACCTATTCTCCTTACTTACAGGTTGCAAGGAAAGCTTTATTGAAATGTCCAAATCCTAGGCAGATTTTTACTTAATGGGCCTATGGCAGGGCCCAAGAGCCTGCATTTTTATTTGCAGCCCAGGTGATTTTGATGTAAGAGGTTTCCTTTTAAATTATTGATAATGCTGAAGCCATCTTCTTAGGTGTCTGGCAACTTGGAAATGAACCTACTCTTTCTTGGCTGATAACTGAGTCTTCGTCTGCCTTGGTTCCTCTTTGGTAAAAGTGGATGGCCAAAGTCTCTTCTGGGCAATGCGGAGTCCCATGATGAGTGAGATGGCTCTGGCATATAAAAGTTTAGCCGCCTGGCATGTGTCAGGCACTCAGTAAATGATGGACCTTCCTTAACCCCTGAGGTCCCAAGCTCTGGGTTGAGCCAACCCTGCCTCCCTCGTAGACCATCTCCCACCTTGGTCCCAACTTGGGCAAGTCCCATAACCCCTCACAGCCTCAATGTCATCATCTATAAACTCATTAATTAGTAGTCTTTGCTGGCCGGGAGCGGTGGCTCACATCTAAAATCCCAGCACTTTGGGAGGCTGAGGCTGGAGGACTGCTTGAGCCCAGGAGTTTGAGGCCAGCCTGGGCAACAGAATGAGATACAACTCTACAAAAAAATTTTAAAAATTAGCCAAGTATGGTGGTGCACATCTGTATTCCTAGCTACTTGGAAGGGTGAGGTGGGAGGATCACTTGAGCCCAGGTGGTCAAAGCTGCAATGTGCTGTGACTGTACCACTGCAATCCAGCCTGGGTAACAAAGTGAGACCCTATCTCGAAAAAAATAAAACGTCTTGCGTTACAAGGTTGTTGTAAGGATTGAAGTGGCATATAAATGCCCAGAACAGTGCCAGAATGCAGTATCACTACAGAGACTGTGGAAGCTGAGCAGCTGTGTTTTTAATTCTGGAGAATCTGAAAGATTCCTGAGTCATCCTCCATGTCTCCCAAGTTCCTTCCCAATGCCTAGAACAAAATTGAACCTTCCGTAAAGGTTTGATAAATTCATGTTTTTTCCATTGCAGTACACAATTCTCACATTCCATCCGTGTCTCTAAAGAACCCACAAAACTGGAAAAATATTTTTCATTATTTTATTTTATTTATTTATTTATTTATTTATTTTTTAATTTATTTTTTTTTTTTTTGAGATGGAGTTTCGTTCTTGTTACCCAGGCTGGAGTGCAATGATGCGATCTCGGCTCACCGCAACCTCTGCCTCCTGGGTTCAGGCAATTCTCCTGCCTCAGCCTCCCGAGTAGCTGGGATTACAGGTACGCACCACCATGCCCAGCTAATTTTTTGTATTTTTAGTAGAGACGGGGTTTCACCATGTTGACCAGGATGGTCTCGATCTCTTGACCTCGTGATCCACCCGCCTCGGCCTCCCAAAGTGCTGGGATTACAGGCTTGAGCCACCGCGCCCGGCTATTTATTTATTTTTTCAGATGGAGTTTTGCTCTTGTTACCCAGGCTGGAGTGCAATGGCACAATCTTGGCTCACTGCAACATCTGCCTCCTGGGTTCAGGCAATTCTCCTGCCTCAACCTCCTGAGTAGCTGGGATTACAGGCACGCGCCACCATGCCCAGCTAATGTTTTGTATTTTTAGTAGAGACGGGGTTTCACCATGTTGACCAAGATGGTCTTGATCTCTTGACCTCGTGATCTACCTGCCTCAGCCTCCCAAAGCGCTGGGATTACAGGCTTGAACCACTGTGCCCGGCTCATTATTTTATTTAACAGGTGTTTATATAGGGCTTACAGTGTGTCTGGCCTTACTGTAAGTGCTTTATATTAATTAACTCATTTAATCTTCATAACAACTCTATGAGGTAGACATTATTATTATTATTACCATTTTATTTTATTTTATTTTGTTTGTTTGTTTTATATGTGACATTTGGATAGCAAATTATTACCATTTTAAAGATGAGGAACTGAGATAAGGAGCAGCCCTGGACTGAGTGAATTGAACCCTCTGGGTATGCTACATTCAGGATGGTGGGATGAGACTCTTGGGAAGAAGGTAATTCAAACCCTGGTTCTTCCCGATGCTTTCTGTTTTAGATGAGGGAAACCTTTGGAATTGAAAATTAATTCAAATTGAGCAACATTAATTGTAAGTAATTTTTATATCACCACGGCATCCCCATTGGGATGGTTACTATCAAAAAATAAAAACAGGCCGGGTGTGGTGGCTCACGCCTATAATCCCAGCACTTTGGAAGGCCGAGGCAGGCAGATCACATGAGGTCAGGAATTTGAGACCGGCCTGACCAACATGGAGAAATCCCATCTCTACTAAAAATACAAAATTAGCCAGGCGTGGTGGTGCATGCCTGTAATCCCAGCTACTCAGGAGACTGAGGCAGGAGAATCATTTGAATCTGGGAGGCGGAGGTTGCAGTGAGCCGAGACTGTGCCACTGCACTCCAGCCTGGGCAATAAGAGCGAAACTTCATCTCAAACAAGCAAGCAAACAAGAAACAGAAAATAACAAGTGTTGGCAAGGAGGTGAAGAAATTGAAACCCTTGTACCCTGCTGGTGGGAATATAAAATGGTATAACCTCTTAGAAAACAGTGTGGCAGTTCCTCAAAAAATTAAAAATAGAATTAGCACATGACCCAGCAATTCTACTTCTGCGTATATACCCAAAAACACTTGAAAGCAGGGATTGGAAGAGATACTTGTATACCTATGTGTACAGCAGCATTATTCATAATAATCAAAAGTGGAAACAACCCAAGTGTCCATTGGTGGATGAATGGATAAACAAAACAATATGATACAATGGAACTTACTCATTCTTAAAAGGAAGGAAATTCTGACACATGCTATAACATAGATCAATATCGGGGACACTGTGCTAAGTGAAATAAGCCAGTCACAAAGACAAATAATGTACGATTTCACTCACATGAGGCACCTAGAGTCGTCAAATTCATAGAAACAGAAAGCAGAATGCTGGCTGCCCAGAACTGTGGGGAGGGCTGCAGAGGAGTTCTTGTTTAATTGCTATAGAGTTTCAGTCTTGCAAAATGAAAAGCATTCCATGGATGGATGGTGGTAACAGGAGTACAACAATATGAATGTACTTAATGCCACAGAACTGTACTCTTAAAAATGGTTAAGGGCCAGGCATGGTGGCATAAGCCTGTCATCCCAGCACTTTGGGAGGCCACATTGGGAGGACACCAGGTAGAATGGCTATTATTATTACTTTGAGACAGAGTCTTGCTCTGTCACCCAAGCTGGAGTGTAGTTGTTCCATATCCTGACCTTGTGATCCACCTGCCTTGGCCTCCCGAAGTGCTAGGATTACAGGTTTGAGCCACCACACCCAGCCTGTTATTTTTATTTTTTATTTTTTTGAGACAGAGTCTTGTTCTGTTACCCAGTCTGGAGTGCAGTGGTGCAATCTTGGCTCACTGCAACCTCCGTCCCCCAGGTTCAAACGATTCTCCTGCCTCAGCCTCTGGAGTAGCTGGGACTACAGATGTGCACCACCATGCTTAGCTCATTTTTGTATTTTTAGTAGAGATGGAGTTTCACCGTGTTGGCCAGGCTGGTCTCAAGCTCCTGACCTGAAGTGATCCACCCACCTTGGCCTCCCAAAGTGCTGGGATTACAGGCGTGAGCCACCGCGCTCAGCCAAAATGGCTAATATTGAAAAGACAAGGCTGGGCGTGGTGACTCACGCCTGTAATCCTAGCACTTTGGGAGGCTGAGATGGGTGGATCACAAGGTCAGGAGATCAAGACCATCCTGGCCAACATGGTGAAACCCCATCTCTTAAAAAAAAAAAAAAAAAGACAAAAAGCAGCAGATGCTGGTGAGGATGCAGAGAAAAGAACTTACACTGTTGGTAAGAATGTAAGTTAGCATAGCCATTATGAAAAACAGTATGGCCGGGTGAGGTGGCTCACACCTGTAGTCCTAGCACTTTGGAAGGTCAAGATGGATGGATTGCTTGAGGCCAGGAGTTCGAGGCCAGCCTGGCCAACATGGGGAAATCCCATATCTGCTAAAAATACAAAAAATTAGTCGGTTAGCTGGGTGCAGCGGCTTACACTTGTAATCCCAGGACTTTGGGAGGCCGAGGCAGGCAGATCATGAGGTCACGAGTTCACAACCAGCCTGGCCAACATGGTGAAACCCTGTCTCACTCTGTTGCCCAGGTTGGAGTGCAGTGCCACAATCTCGGCTCACCATAACCTCCGCCTCCTGGGTTCAAGCAATTCTCCTGCCTCAGCCTCCTGAGCAGCTGGGATTATAGGTGCATGCCACCACGCCTGGCTAATTTTTGTATTTTTAGTAGGGGGGTGGGTTTTACCGTGTTGGTCAGGTTGGTCTTGATCTCCCGACCTCAGGTGACCCGCCTGCCTTGGCCTCCCAAAGTGCTGGGATTATAGGCGTAAGCCACCACATCCGACCCTATCTTTTTCAACAGCTGGATTCTGTTACACTGTATGTTTTGCCATAATGTATTTAACCTGTCCTGTTGGGGGACAGTTGAGTGAGCAGCTTCTACCTTTTCACTACTACACACACAGTTATAGTGTACATGCTTCTACAAATTTCTTTCTGCATTTTCTTTTCTAGGAAAGAATCCCAGAAGTGAAATTGTTTGGTCCACAGGTAAAAGCATCTTAAGTTTAAACAGATACTGAATAAAAAATGTGTGAAAAGTGTATAAAAATACTTTTTTGCCACATTCCTGGGTGTAATTAATCCATCTAACATATTCCAATTTGATAAACTAAAGTTGATGCTTCATTGTATGTGTGTGTGTATATATACATATATATGTACACACACATTATATATATATATATATATATATTTTTTTTTTTTTTTTTTTATACAAAGCCTCCCTCTGGTCACCCAAGCTGGAGTGCTGTGGCATAATCTTGGCTCACTGCAACCTCCACCTTCCAGGTTCAAGCAATTCTCCCTGCCTCAGCCTCCAGAGTAGCTGGGATTACAAGTGCCCACCTGGCTAATTTTTGTATTTCTTAAGAGACAGGGTTTTACCATGTTGGCCAGGCTGGTCTTGAATTCTTGACCTCAGATGATCTGCCTGCCTTGGCCTCTCAAAGTGCTGGGATTACAGGCATGAGCCACTGTACCTGGCCACTTCATTATAATTTTAATTTGGTTAATTCTCTGTGTGTTTGAGCCTGTTTTCATCTATTCTCCAAACATCAGAACTCCAGAGTGGGAGTAGAGAATGTGCAGGTGTGCCTTCTACTCAAATGGCAGAGGAACGATGTGGAAGGAGGATCTGGGTGTGGACAGGATGTAAAGGCTAAGTGTCAGGCTGGTGTGGTTGGACCAAACTGCAAAATAAAAGGAGCAACTGGAAGCTTCAACCCACAGAATGACTGGGTTAAATTCCCTGGGTTCTGACATGCTGTCCTTTATTAGAGAGTCTGACAGCACAGAGCCATCCTTTCCTTCATTTCTGGGAGGAGCCCTTCCCCAGGAAAGCCAAGCTTCCACCTTCCACCTTCCAGTCAAACGTACCAGTGCTCAAATGGGGTTCCAGGCAAACATGGTGGGCTTTAGGCTCACTGGAAGATGGAGACATATTATTAGAAGTAATTTTGCCAGCCTGCACAACAAATTTATTTTTTTGTTTCTACAAATAAATAAATAAATAGCTGGAGTGTGGTGGCTCGTGCCCATAATCCTAGCACTTTGAAAGGCAGAGGCAGGAGAATCGCTTGAGGCCACCCGGGGCAACAGAGCCAGACCCTGTCTCAATTTAAGAATATATGAATAGGCCGGGCGCGGTGGCTCAAGCCTGTAATCCCAGCACTTTGGGAGGCC
>NW_022437034.1:6003953-6009405 GCF_009761245.1 Sapajus apella
AAAAAAAAAAAAAAAAAAAAAAAAGATAAAAATTAGCTGGGTGTAGTGGTGGATCACCTGATATCAGGAGTTTGAGACCAGCCTGGCCAACATGGTAAAACCCTGTCTCTACCAAAAAATACAAAAGTACCCGGGCATGGTGGCGGGCATCTGTAATCCCAGATACTTGGGAGGCCGAGGCAGGAGAATCGCTTGAACCCAGGAGGCAGCGATTGCAGTTAGCCGAGATCGCACCATTGCACTCCAGCCGTGGCAACAAGAGTAAAATGCTGACTCAAAATAAAAGTAAAAAATAAAAAATAATTTGGTAAGCAGGTTAATAAAAAAGACAATAGCGATATATATTGTATACAGAAGGCTAAAGTAAACGCAGCAAAAATATGAACAGTTGGTGAACCTAGGTGAGGTGCATGTGGGATTCCTTGAACTGTTTTTGCAACTTTTCTGTAAATTTGACATGCTTTTCAAAATACAAATTTTAAATTCAGAAAGCCTGTTAACACATGTAAAGGAAGGGTAGGGGTGATTGTTTTTATTTATTTTTTATTTTTAAGATGGGGTTTCACCATGTTGGTCAGGCTGGTCTTGAACACCCGACCTCAGGTGATCCACCCGCCTTGGCCTCCAAAGTGTTTGGATTACAGGCATGAGCCACCACGCCCAGCCCAGGGGTGATTGTTTAAAGGGGCTCTGTCAAGGACTAAGCATTCCAGTAGAGTGGTGCTGGATGCCAGAACACAGTCACACTGATGTCTCTCCAGTGCCACACTCATGTCCCTCGATCCTGGGAAGGGCCTCTTTAGCAGATAACACTGACGGCTGGGCTCCAAAATGAAATCAGTTTGGGGGACAAGGGTTCACCTTGTATTTTGGCCCAAATTTGCCCTTAAACAGCCAGAAACACATGAGAGTGTGGCAGCGATGCCTGGCCTGACCCTCCTCTGTTAGAAACTGGATGTTATTCTGTACCTTCTCATTTTACCTTTTCTTTCTTTTCTTTCCTTTTTTTTTGGTTTGTTTCTTGCTGGTGAGGCCAGGAATGCTCTGAAGTTTCCATAGATGAGTTAATATTTGCATAACAATCTGGGCAACCCTGTTCTTTCCTGTTGGCAAGGGACTTTTCTTGGCTCCTGAGAGGATAAATTGAGGGTCTTTACAAGCTGCCCAGGCCCTGTGGGTGGGGACGTGTCTGTCAACCTACCAGCGGGGAGCTGGATCCCAGGGAGTCTCAGGGGTTGGAGGTGTGGCGGGCCGGGAGAGTCTGTTGAATATGGGGCTAGGAAGTACGGTTGGGCCCAGGCAAGGCTGGGGGTGAACTTGTCCACACTCACTCATGTGCCCTTGAAAGTCAGGCTGCTAACCTATTATAGAAGGCTGGGGTAATACTTTGAAAATTCACTACATTTTGTCGCCAGTTGAACACAGCTGTTTCGTGATAGAACTTGATAAAATACAATAATCCTTTTTCCTTGTGTAGTCTGCAGATTTGCCTAGGAGACCAGGAGTTCTTGGCAGTCACTTACAAAACGGAAGTGTCTCACTGAAGTCTCTGTGGGGTGCCTGCTGTAGATCAAATTGTAAACTAAGCAGTCAAGGTTCCTGCCCTCAAGGAGCTAGAGAGCAGGAAATGTCAATGGATTACAACAATAGCGTCTAAGGACAGAAAGAGACATTACCTAGGCCCTAGACAATACATATTTTGAGTTAAAATTGTTTTCTTGGCCATGCCTGGTGGCTCATGCCTGTAATTTCACCACTTTCAGAGGCCAAGGTGGGAGTATTGCTTGAGCCCAGGAGTTCCAGACCAGCCTGGGCAACATAGTGAGACCTTGTCTCCACTTAAATAAATAAATAGGCTAGGCACTGTGGCTCACTCCTATAATCCCCGCACTTTGGGAGGCTGAGGCGGGCGGATCATGAGGCCAGGAGTTCGAGACCAGCCTGGCCAATATGGTGAAACCCTGTCTCTACTAAAAATACAAAAATTAGCTGGGTGTGGTGGCACATGCCTGTAGTCCCAGCTACTTGGGAGGCTGAGGCAGAAGAATCTCTTGAACCCAGGAGGTGAATGTTGCAGTGAGCCGAGATCATGCCACTGCACTCCAGCCTGGGTCACAGAACAATATTCCGCCTCAAAAATAAATAAATAAATAGTGGGGCTCGGTGGCTCACACCTGTAATCCCAGTGCTTTGGGAGGTCGAGGTGAGTAGATCACCTGAGGTCAGGAGTTCGAGACCAGCTTGACCAACATAGAAGAAATCCCGTCTCTACTAAAAATACAAAAATTAGCCAGGTGTGGTGGCAGGTGCCTGTAATCCCAGCTACTCAGGAGGCTGATACAGGAGAATCCCTTGAAACCAAAGGTTGCAGGTGAGCCAAGATTGTGCCGCTGTACTCCAGCCTGGGCAACAGAGTGAGACTCTGACTCAAATTATAACAATAAATAAAAATTAGACTCACTACCCATTGGAAACTCAGGCCAATTGTATTGAATGGACAGTTGAATGAAATGGAAATACAAATGGCTCTTAAACACATGAAAAGGTACACAACCTCATTCATAATAAGAAAAATGCAGGCCGGGCACAGTGGCTCATGCTTGTAATCCCAGAACTTTCAGAGGCTGAGGCAGGTGGATCACCTGAGGTCAGGAGTTTGAGACCAGGCTGGCCAACATGGCGAAACCCCAACTCTATTAAAAATACAAAAATTAGCCAAGCATGGTGACAGGTGCCTGTAATCCCCTCAGAGGGCTGAGGCAGGCGAATTGCTTGAACCTTGGAGGCAGAGGTTGCAATGAGCTAAGATCATGTCATTGCACTCCAGCCTGGGCAAAAATAGTGAAATTCCATCTCAAAAAGAAAGGAAAAAGAAAAAAAGAAAAGAAAAATACAAATTGAAATTTCAACAGGATACCACTTTCACTTTATCACAGCAAAATGTTGATAATGTTTGCAGAGGGCTGAGGAAACAGGCTCTGCCCTATATCTGAGGGAAGTGTGCACTGGGCCAGCCTCCATGCAAGTTGGCCGTAGCCGTAGAAATCTAAAATGCCCATCTTATGACCCAACAATTCTAGTGCTAGGAAGTTATCCTGCAGACACAGTAAAAACTTGCAACATGTCACACTGTTAAGTGAAAAAAGGAAAAAAGCAAGCTACAAAGCAGTGTATATCATATGCTATCCATTGAATTTATATGTAAAATCCCATGGTTATCCCATAAGTTTCTTAACTTTCTCCTGTTGCTGGGTATGTTGTTTTCATGTTTTTGTGATTATATTGTAATGCTGTGATAGACATCTTTTGCGCATGAATTTCTGTCTACACCTAAAGCTGTTTACTTGGGACAGTCCAGATTACTGGGCCAAGGAGATAGCAAAACGAATTTACAATAGCAACCATTGCGGCAACCATCACCATCTGTTAAGCAGGCTGTTTTGTTTTGTTTTGTTTTTTTCTTCATCTTCTCAACAGTCTCATGAGGTAGGGAGGAGCATCTCCCTTTTGTAGTTGAGGAAAGGGGCTTAAAGGAGGTGAAGTGACTTGTTCCAGGGCACACAGCTGGAATGGTGACAGCAGACCCGGATCTGCTTGGCTCTGTTGATGAAAAGACTCATAATCTGTAAAATATTTGGATTTATTCTGAGCCAAATATAAGTGACCATGGCCCATGACACAGCCCTCAGGAGATCCTGAGAACATGTGCCCAAGGCGGTTGGGTTGCAGCTTGGTTTTATACACTTGAGGGAGGCATGAGACATCAATCAAATACATTCAAGAAATGCATTGGTTTGGTCCAGAACGGCAGGTCAATTTGAAGCAGGGGGTGGAGGTGGAGGAGGTGCTTCCAGGCTATAGGTATTTTAAACATTTTGTGGTTGACAATTGGTTGAGTTTGTCTAAAGATCTGGGATCAGGCTGGGCGCAGTGGCTCATGCCTGTAATCCCAGCACTTTGGGAGGCCAAGGTGGACAAATCATCTGAAGTGGGGAGTTTGAGACCAGCCTGACCAACATGGAGAAACCCCGTTCTACTAAAAATACAAAAATTAGCCAGGTGTGGTGGCAGGTGCCTGTAATCCCAGCTACTCAGGAGGCTGATACAGGAGAATTACTTGAACCTGGGAGGTGGAGGTTGCAGTGAGCCAAGATCTCGCCATTGCACTCCAGCCTGGGCAACGGAGCGAAACTGTCTCAAAAAGAAAGAAAAAATTAAGAAAGAAACGATGTCTGGGTGCTATAATATGTTGTAGAGACCAAAGTTTAATCATGCAGATGAAGCCTTCAGGTAGCAGGTTTCAGAGAGAACCGATTGCAAATGCTTCTTCTTAGACTTACAGGTTTGTGTTGATGTTAATGCCTAAAACAGTCTCTCAGGTTAAATTTTAAGAGCCCTGGCTGAGGAGGAAGTTTCCATTCAGATGGTGGGGGAGGCTTAGAATTTTATTTTTGGTTTACAGCCCCCAAACCCCTGCTTTAGAGGCCCTTCATCTACTTGGGGCTTTTTTTTTTTTTTTTTAAGACGGGGTTTCACCGTGTTTTTCAGGCTGGTTTTGAACTCCTGACCCCAGGTGATCCCCCCGCCTTGGCCTCCAAAGTGCCTGGATTACAGGCGTGAGCCACCATGCCCAGCCAGGGGCTTTTTTTTTTTTTTAAGACAGAGTTTCGCTCTTGTTGCCCAGGCTGTAGTGAGTGCCATGGCGCAATCTTGGCTCACTGCAATCTCTGCCTCCCAGGTTCAAGAAATTCTCCTGCCTGAGCCTCTGAGGAGCTGGGATTACAGGCATGCGTCACCACGTCTGGCTTATTTTGTATTTTTAGTAGAGACAGGGTTTCTCCATGCTGGTCAGGCAGGTCTTGAATCCCGACCTCAGGTGATCCACCCGCCTCCGCCTCCCAAAGTGCTGGGATTACAGATGTGAGCCACCAAGTTGGGCGGGGCTTTCTTCTTTTGAGAGAGAGAAGGTCTGGCTCTGTTTTGTGCAGGTTGCAGTGCAGTGGCTATCATGGCTTACTGCATCCTCCGTTTCCTGAGCTAAAGTGATCCTCCCACCTTGATCTCCCAAAGAGCTGAGATTACCACATGAGCCACTACACCAGGCCTACTTAGTGTATTTTTTTTTTTTTTTTTGGAGACGGAGTTTCGCTCTTGTTACCCAGGCTGGAGTGCAATGGCGCGATCTCGGCTCACCGCAACCTCCGCCTCCTGGGTTCAAGCAATTCCCCTGTCTCAGCCTCCTGTGTAGCTGGGACTACAGGCACGCGCCACCATGCCCAGCTAATTTTTTGTAGTTTTAGTAGAGACGGGGTTTCACCATGTTGACCAGGATGGTCTCGATCTCTTTACCTTGTGATCCACCCGCCTCGGCCTCCCAAAATGCGAGGATTACAGGCGTGAGCCACCGCGCCCGGCCTTACTTGGTGTTTTTTTTTTTTTTTTTTTTTTTTTT
>NW_022437034.1:6009505-6157029 GCF_009761245.1 Sapajus apella
TTTTTTGTATTTTTAGTAGAGACGGGGTTTCACCATGTTGACCAGGATGGTCTCGATCTCTTGACCTCGTGATCCACCCGCTTTGGCCTCCCAAAGTGCTGGGATTACAGGCTTGAGCCACCGCGCCCGGCAACTTGGTGTATTTTTAAGGGTCTTGGTGGCCAGGTGCAGTGGCTCACGCCTGTAATTCCAGCACTTTGAGTGAATCACCTGAGGTCAGGAGTTTGAGACCAGCCTGGTCAACAGGGCGAAACCCCATCTCTATGAAAAATACAAAAAATTAGCTGGGTGTGGTGGCACTTGCCTGTAATCCCAGCTACTCAGGAGGCTAAGGCAGGAGAATCACTTGAATCCGGGAGGCAGAGGTTGCAGTGAGGCAAGATCATGCCACTGCACTCCAGCCTGGGCAACAAGAGCAAAACTCCATCCCAAAAAAAAAAAAAAGAAAGGCTCTTGGTAAACAACAAATTACTCTCCAGAAACAATATCAGTTTACGTTCCTCACACTCCCACTAAGATTGCCAAACTCGCCACACCCAGGTCAGTGTGGAGAATGGCAATATTTTCATTTTGTTAATCTGGGAGGAAAACAATAGCCTCTCATAGTTTTAATGATCATGTCTTTGGTAACTTTTCAATCGGACCATTTTTCATATGTCTATTCGCTGTTATTCATGAACTTTTATTAACTCTTCATGTTGGACTATATATTTTTTAAATATGCAAAACATTCTAAAAACTGTAACATGGCGATTCTTTTTCTTTTCTTTTTATGAGACAGAATCTTGCTCTGTCACTCAGGCTGGAGTGCAGTGGCCTGATCTTGGCTCACTGCAGCCTCTGCCTCCCGGGTTAAAGCAATTCTCGTGTCTCAGCCTCCCGAGTAGCTGGGACTACAGGTGTGCACCACCACTCCCAGCTAATTTTTGTATTTTTAGTAGAGACGGGTTTTCACTGTGTTGCCCAGGCTGGTCTCGAACTTCCGAACTCAGGTGATTCCCCTGCCTTGGCCTCCCAAAGTGCTGGGATTACAGGCATTGGTGACTGAGACCAGTAACCTTTTGATTCTTTTATTATTTATTTATTTTTCGAGACAGAGATTCGCTCTTGTTGCCCAGGCTGGAGTGCAGTGGCACAATCTCGGCTCACTGCGACCTCTGCCTCCCGGGTTCAAGTGATTCTCTGGCCTCAGTCTCCTGAGTAGCTGGGATTACAGGCATGCACCACTATGCCTGGCTAATTTTTCTTTGTATGTTTTTGTAGAGACAGGCTTTCTCCATGTTGGTCATGCTGGTCTAGAATTCCCGACCTCAGGTAATCTGCCTGTCTAGGCCTCCCAAAGTGCTAGGATTACAGACATGAGCCACTGCGTCCGGCAACCTGTTGATTCTTATTATTATTATTTTATTTTTTTGAGACACAATCTCACTCTGTCTCCCAGGCTGGAGGGCAGTGGTGCGATCTCGGCTTACTGCAAGCTCTGCCTCTCAGGTTCAAGTGATTCTCCCGCCTCAGGCTCCCGAGTAACTGGGACTACCAGCGCGTGCCACTACACCTGGCTAATTTTTTTGTATTTTCAGTAGAGACGTGGTTTCACCATGTTAGCCAGGATGGTCTTGATCTCCTGACCTTGTGATCTGCCCGCCTCGGCCTCCCAAAGTGCTGGGATTAAAAGCGTGAGCCACCGCGCCTGGTAACCTGTTGATTCTCAGTGAATCTCAGTTGAGACACACGCTTGCGTGGGCAAAAGCACCGGCCGAGGCTGTCAGACAGGTTGTTGAGGCTCTGGGTCCTTGGCTTTACCCTGGAGACCCAAGGTCAGGAGGCCTCAGATGCACTCAGATGGAGAAAGGTGGTAGCAAAGAGGTGGATGTGCCACTGAGACAACAACCAACGTTAATACTCGCCATCTGCACATTGCCTTCTATAAGGGTAACAAACGTCTGGGGCCACCATCACGGAAAGCTCCTCTCCTTGTGCGCGCCTGAGGCGGCTGCGGGGCTCGCCACTGAGGTGCGAGGCCAGAAAGTGTGAGGTCAGGAGCGAGTCTGGCAGCTTCCAGAGCCCTCTGCCTGCCTCCCCTGCCTGCTGCTCAGGTTGCTGCCCCGGCGGGGTGAGGCCAAGCGGGAGCGGGCAGACTGGGCGCGGCCTGCGAGGCAGTGGAGCCGGCTTGGCTCGCGAGGTCCGGGAGGCAGGCGCGGGGAAGGAGGCCGAGCGCGCCGGCTGGGAGGGCGAGCAGGAGGCAGCCGGCAAATCTTGCTTTGCTCAGTGTTGTGCGCCTGACAGCAGCCCTTCAGCAAGGTGAATTCTTTGAGGAAGGGTCTCATTCGCATGCTGCCAAGACACCCGGGACCTATTCTTGAATTCACACAAAAATTAAAAGGGAAAACAACAGCCCGACTAATTTAGCAACTTGCAAGAGGCAGCTGGTGCTCCTTTCTGCGCCCCTAGGGCCCGGCCTTCCACCCACCCCCCACGCCACCCCCTCTCCTCGGGGAGGTCTCCCCGGAGTTATTTTGTATCCTGCAGCTCCAGACCTCATTGTGACAGCTGAGTGACTTAGCTAGCACCGTGGGATGCGGAATGACAAAGGCGCAGAGCATCGGAGGCCCGGTGGCAGCAGAGTATGGCAAGAGATGGCCGGGGGTTTGCAGCGCTGAGGACCCCCCATTCAGCAGCCGCCTGAGGTACCCAGTCGCCCATTCCACCTCTCTCTAAAATAATGCTTCTATTAATTAAGCGAGAAGTCCGAAAAGTGGTACTTTCGGTATCCTCGCAGGCTGGAGGTAGTTGAGTCTCAGGTTTCTGCAAGTCCTGGCCCAGGACAGTTATTTTTTTTTTGAGCCAGGGTTTCGCTCTCGTTGCCCAGGCTGGAGTGCAATGGCTGATCTCGGCTCACTGCAACCTCTGCCTCCTGGGTTCAAGCAATTCTCCTGCCTCCGGAGTAGCTGGGATTACAGGCATGTGCCACCACACCCAGCTAATTTTGTATTTTTAGTAGAGACAGGGTTTCACCATGTTGGCCAGAATGGTCTTGATCTCCTGACTTCGTGATCCGCCTTCCTCGGCCTCCCAAAGTGCTGGGATTACAGGCGTGACCCGGACAGTTCTTTTTCTGTCGCTGCCAGCCAGTAGCACCTTCTCTTTCTCTCATCCATTAAGTGCCAGGACTCCTTCCTTCTGTCCCCGAGACCACTTCGCCCTACCTGGCTTCCTATCTTTAAGCCTCCTTGGTGGTGCTAGTTTCCTCTCCAGCCTGGGAGAGGTCATGGGCTCCACAGGCCTGTCCTGGCAGTGCCGCCTGGACTCCTGAATGGCCCCAAGGGCCATCCTTACAGAGCAGAGGCTTCAGGCCTGGACTCTGAATTCAGACCTCACTGAGGGGCAGGTGGAGTGCAGTGATGAGCTGCCTAGCTGGGAATTCTGACCTCCCGGCAACTGCTTAACACCTCAGAGCACAGTTTCCTTGTCTGTAAAATGGGGGATAACAAAAAAAAAAAAGAAGAAAGAAAGAAAATTTGGATTATATTGCACTTAGGGAACACAGTGGTTCTCCCTGCCATCCATGGTTTTCCTTCTTGCAGTTTCAGTTACCTGCAGTCAATGTGGTCCAAAAATATTAAATGAAAAATTCCAGAAATAAACAATTCATAGGTTTTAAACTATACTCTGTGCTGAGTAGCATGATGAAATCTCATACCACCCCTTCATCACAAGAAGGGTACAATAAGATATTTTTGAGAGGGAGATGGCCTTTCCATAACTTTTAGTACAGTATCCTATTATATTTTTTTCTACTTTTAAATTATTATTATTATTATTTTGAGTCAGAGTCTCACTCTGTCACCCAGGCTGGAGTGCAGTGACATAATCATGCTTACTGTAGCTTCAGCTTTCCAGGCTCAAGCTGTCCTCCCCACTTAGCCTGCTGAGTAGCTGGGACTACAGGCATGTGACCAGCTGATTTTTAAATTTTTTGTAACAACTCAAAAAAAATTGTTTTATATATATATATATATATATATATATATATATATATATATATATTTTTTTTAGAGATGGGGTTTCACCATGTTGGCCAGGATGCTCTTAATCTCCTGATCTGGTGATCCGCTCACCTTAGCCTCCCAAAGTGCTGGGAATACAGGCGTGAACCACTGCTCCCAGCCTTCAAAAAAATTTTTTTGTTGAGATGCTACAAAAAATTTTGTTTTCCAGGTTCTATTTTATTTTTAATTGTTGTTGCTAACCTTTTACTGTGCCTAATTTATAGATTAAACTTTATCATAGATACGTACATATAGAAAAAACATAGTATATATAGGATTCAGTACTATCTGTGGTTTCAGGCATCCACTGGGAATCTTGGAACATATACCCTGAACACTACTGTCTATTATTTAGATTAAGCAATACCACCTGCTGTAACAGACAAACTTCAGCATCTCTTTGGCTTAACAGAATAAGGTGTATTGCTCCTGTTACATATCAGAACAAGTAGGGGGAGTCTGCTCCATGCAGTTATTCAGGGCTCCATGCTAACGGCAGCTCTGCTAACTTGTAGCTCACCATCTGGAACACATGGCTTCTGAGATGGTACCACAGAGGAAGAGAGAAATGAAGAATGACTCACTCTGGTTCTTAACTCTTTGAACCAGAAGTAACAAATATCATTTCAGCTTGTCATCCATTGGCTGAAACTAGCCATATGGTTCTAACCTAATGGAAGGAAAGGCTATGAAATGCAGGGGCATACAGGGAATATTTGGTGAACACTAATTTTTCTGCTACAGAGAGAGATACTAAAAATTACAAATAAGCTGAACTTAGAGTTATTTCAGGTCATCAGTTGCCATTCAGGAAAAGAAGTCTGGGAATTATTACAGACCATTTACTACAGGTTATGACTCCATGTGTGGCATTGGAATTGGAAGAAAACAAATCTCACTCTCTGGTAACAGATATGCCAAATCACGTCAGCCATGGAAATGAGACACATGGAGCAGATGAATAGTCTGCAAACGCCAGAAGGGGCAGCTCAGATAAGAGGTCCTCAAAATGTGATACTCAATCTTGGAAAGAGAAAAGGTACAATGGGAATAGTTTCAAGACTATGCATGCACATATGTGCCACAGAAAAAAATAGCAAATGTAGTACATGTAATAAAAATCGAACACTCCATTGGTCAAATGCTAAAATGTTAGGTCTTTAAAGTCACTTTTCAACAAACATACACAGCTTAGAAAAAGTGATTTTAGACTGGGTAACAGGAAGTACTACTTTACCGTGGTTAGGAAATGCATTCATCCAATCTTCATGTATTTAATGAACGCCTATGATGTGTTTGACACAAGAAATCTGCAGGGCCAGGCGTGGTGGCTCACGCCTGTAATCCAAGCACTTTGGAGGCCAAGGTGGGAGGATCACCTGAGTTTGGGAGTTCAAGACCAGCCTGACCAACATGGTGAAACCCCCTCTTAAAAAATAAAAATAAAATTAAATAAAATAAATAAATAAATAAATAAATAAAAAGAAATCTGTAAGCATATGAAGTTTACAATCTAATTTCTGAATTTAGAAAGATAGATATTAGATAAACAGATAACAGATCCTTAACCTTCTATTTATTACTACTATGTGCAAGGCACTTTGGAGAATATAAAGATAAACCAACCCTACTCCTAACCCTGAAGCAATTTATAGACAACGTTGTAGGTCAGGCGCGGTGGCTCACACCTATAATCCCAGACTTTGGGAGGCTGAGGTGAGCAGATCGCTTGAGGTCAGGAGTTCAAGACCAGCCTGGCCAACATAGTGAAACCCTGTCTCTACTAAAAACACAAAAATTAGCCAGGTGTGGTGGCAAGCGCCTGTAATTCCAGCTACTCAGTAGGCCGAAGCAGGAGAATCACTTGACTCCGGGGGGGGGGGCGGGAGGTTGCTCTGAGCTGGGATTATGCCACTGCATTCCAGCCTGGATAACAGAGTAAGACTCTGTCTCAAAATATAAATAAATAAATACGTAAGACAAAACAAACAAAACAGCAAACTAACAGGAACAGAAAACCAAACACTGCATGTTCTCATTCACAAGTGGGAGTTGAACGATGAGAACACATAGACACAGGGAGAGGAGCATCACACACCGAGGCCTGTTGGGGTGGGGGAGATAGGGAGGGGATAGCATTAGAAGAAATACCTAATGTAGATGACCGGTTGATGGATGCAGCAAACCACCATGGCATATGTAAACCTACGTAACAAACCTGCACGTTCTGCACATGTACCCCAGAACTTAAAGTATATATGAAAAAAAGATAATGTTGTGTGAATCAGTGATGTCCTCCTACAAGCGGTCTCTTGTCACTGATACCAGTAGGTATCAGAGAAGTATCAAGCTGGTGAAATGGTTTGGCCTTTCTTGGGAGGCAACTTGAAAGATGAACTTTAACTTGAAGTTCAATAATGAACTTGCCACTTTGGGAGGCCAAGGTGGGAAGATCGCTTGAATGCAGGAGTTCAAGACCAGACTGGGTTATATAATGAAACCTTGTAGCCAGGCATGGTGGTGCACACCTGGAGTCCCAGCTACTTGGGAGGCTGAGGCAGGAGAATTGCTTGAACCTGGGCGGCAGAGGTTGGAGTCAGCCTAGATTGTGCCACTGCTCTCCAGCCTGGGTAATAGAGTGAGACCCTGTATATATACATACATATATATATGGAGAGAGAGACAGAGAGAGAGAGAGAGAGAGAGAGAAAGGCAAATTCAGGACCGCTGTCTGCCATTATGCTGAAAAATTGGTCGGGCGAGGTGGCTCATGACTGTAATCCCAGCAGTTTGGGAGGCTGAGGCAGAATTGCTTGAACCCAGGAGACAGAGGCTGCAGTGAGCTGAGATCATGCCACTGCACTCAGCCTGGGCTACAGAGCAAGACTCAGTCTCAAAAAAAAAAAAAAAAAAAAGAAAGAAAAATTGAAATATTTCCAGATATGAAATGATTATAATTCATGCAAACTATCCAAGAAGATTTGACATTCTTGTAAGTTCTAGTAAGTTACACTTTTACTATTCTAGTTTCCTTAGCTGAAAAATTTAGTTCAACCTTCAGCCACAAAAGAGATATTAACTGAGGCAAAAAACTGGAATACATGCTAAAATATTATCATTCAGTGTTAGTACCTACAACTAATTCTTCTCTTTTTATTTATTTGAGATGAAGTCTCGCTCTTGTCGCCCAGGCTGGAGTGCAGTGGTGCGATCTTGGCTTACTGCAACCTCCACCTCCCAGGTTCAAGTGTTCTCCTGCCTCAGCCTCCCGAGTAGCTGGTATTACAGGTATCCACCACCACACCCAGCTAATTTTTGCATTTTTAGTAGAGACAGGGATTCACTGTGTTGGCCAGGCTGGTCTTGAACTCCTGATCTCAGGTGATCCACCCGTCTTGGCCTCCCCAAGTGCTGAGTTTACAGGCATGAGCCATTGTGCCTGGCCAACAATTACTTATTAAGCACTGACTACATATCAGGCACTGTATCAGGCTCTGAGGATACAGCTGTCCATGGGGCTTCCTGCTTCGCAGAAAACCCAGCTTTAAGACAAGGGCACTCAGTTATTTGCCCAAGGCTTACACACATTACTTGGTTACAGAGATGGATAAAAATAAACCTGAGCATCCTACTCTTAATTTGGCACTCTGTTCCACATTCCTTTGCCACTGGCACTCTGAGCTGTGTGTTTTCCTTCTGTATTGAAAATAGAAAAAGAGGCTGGGCACAGAGGGTTACACCTGTAATCCAGCACTTCAGGAGACCAAGGCAGGCGGATCACTTTGAGCTCAGGAGTTCGATACAGTCTGGGCAACATGGCGAAACCCCATCTCTACTAAAAATACAAAAATTAGCCAGGCACGGTGGCACTGGCCTGTAGTCGTCTGCTCGTCTTTCATGGGAAGGGCTATCCTTTATTCAGGGAATATGCTCTTTTTACTATTTTGGGGGGGTAAAATGTCCTTTATGAAATAATACAGTTAGTAGATAGCCATTAGTTGTTTGTAAAAATGTCCTTCTTAGCTGGGCATGGTGGCTCATGCCTGTAATCCTGGCACTTTGGGAGGCCGAGGCGGGCTGATCACCTAAAGTCAGGAGTTTGAGACCAGCCTAGCCAACATGGTGAAACCCTGTCTCTACTAAAAATACAAAAATTAGCCAGTTGTAGTGGCAAGTGCCTGTAATCCCAGCTAGAGAGGCTGAGGCAGGAATCAGTTGAACCCAGGAGGCAGAGGTTGCAGTGAGTGGAGATTGCCATTGCACTCCAGCCTGGGGAACAAGAGCACAGAAGCGAGATTTTGTCTCAAAAAAAAAAAAAAAAAAAAAAAGTTCTTATCAAAATTAAAAGTTAGCAACTGTCAGTTTACTCAAATTCTTTTTGAAGTGTAACTGTCCTACAAAATCCAAAAGACTGTGAAGCTGGGCGCGGTGGCTCATGCCTGTAATCCCAGCACTTTGGGACACCAAGGCAGGTGGATCACCTGAGGTTGGGAGTTCGAGACCAGCCTGACCAATATGAGAAACCCTGTCTCTACTAAAAATAAAAATTAAAAAAGTAGCCAGACATGGTGGCACATGCTTGTAATCCCAGCTACTCAGGAGGCTGAGGTGGAAGAATCGCTTGAACCTGGGAGGTAGAGTTTGCGGTGAGCCGAGATCGCGGCATTGCACTCCTGCCTGGGAAAC
Source organism: Sapajus apella (assembly GCF_009761245.1). Taxonomy (NCBI): domain Eukaryota; kingdom Metazoa; phylum Chordata; class Mammalia; order Primates; family Cebidae; genus Sapajus; species Sapajus apella. The sequence continues at coordinate 6,018,241 of NW_022437034.1, forward strand.
AAGAGGGAAACTCCATCTAAAAAAAAAAAAAAAAAAAGACTGTGAATCACAAAGTTAAGCACTGGGGTGGTTCAAATTTTATTTTATTTCATTTTTTAGAGACAGAGTTCTACTCTGTCATCCAGGCTGGAGTGCAGTGATGCAGTCATAACTCACTGCAGCCTCCAAATCCTGGGCTCAAGTGATCCTTCCACCTCAGCCTCCCAAGTAGCTGGGACTACGGATGTGTGTCATCATGTTTGGCTAATACTTAATTTTTTTGTGGACATGGGGGTCTGGCTGTCTTGCCCAGGCTGGTGTCAAACTCCCAGCCTCTAGCCATCCTCCCACTTCAGCCTCCCAAAAGCACTGGGATTACAGGTGTGAGCCACCATACCCTGTCAAATTTTCTTTGGTATAGTCTGGTGCTAAAAATGGTCTTTATTAATACTATTTGGACATCACTAATCACTATGATGATTAGTGAAAGGCCACTTCACCTTTGAGTCTCAAAACAAAAACCAAAAGATCCCGGAGAACTTTGTTCTTCAGCAATCTTTAACTAATTCTACAATCTCTTACCACTCTTCTGTCTTCCTCAAAATCTCTCACTTGAGGCCAGGAGTTCAAGATCAGCCTGGCAACATGGTGAAACCCCATCTCTATTAAAAATACAAAAAATTAGGCAGGGGTGGTGGCATACTCCTGTAGTCCCAGCTAACCGGGAGGCTGAGGTGGGAGGAATGCCTGAGCCTGGGAAGTTAAGGCTTCAGTGAGCCATGATCATGCCATTGCACTCCAGCATGGGCAATGGGAACAAGACCCTGTCTTAAATAAATAAATAAATAAATAAGAAAGAAATCAATAGTTGTTCACACTGACTGCACAGGGTGCTTTGGAAAAATGCTGATGAAGGGCCCCTCTCCCCAGATATTCTAATTTAATTGGCCTCAGGCAGGACTTAGGCTCTAGGCTGGTTCAAGAGCTCCTCAGGTGATTTTTATGTGTGTCCAGGGAGGCAAACCACAGGTATGAATGGTGTGTCTTCATTAAGCAGCTTCTACGGCACTACGGCAGTTACACAGATGAATAAAGCTGGTCCATGCAGTAGAAAAGCTAATTAGGAAAACAGGTAAAATATGACAACAGAGTAGGGTAAATGCTTTTATTTATTCCATAATTTAACAAATATTAGCTAAGCACTTAATGAGCGCCAGTGCTGGAGTGGAGCCATGCTCTCAGACCTGTGGGCTACCTGCAAAGACCAGGAAAACTTCACAGAGGAGGCAGCAGCCAAGCAAGAATTTGGAGGAGGCCTTAGTCAAGGTCTTTATCAGATAAGACAGGGAGTGAGGGCATGGCAGTGAGGACAGGGTGTGCTGGGCACAGACAAGTGGCAGGCTCAGGGAAGCTGGAGATGAGATACTGGTGAGGTACAGATATGCATACCCCTAGACGACTAATGGGTTTAGACTTGGTCCAGAATGCATTTAAAAGACATTAAAGGTTTTAAAGCAGGAATGTACAAATTAAATGTGGGTTCAGAATACTGGTATTTGAGATAACCCCAGCTGTTCATAAAGGCAGCTATAGCTAGAATTTGCTAACCAGTTTAATGCTTTGACTGATCGTCCCTTATCCTCTCTGCCCTTGATTGAAGTAACCAGACATTGTGACCTTGTGGGGTCAGTTTCCAGTCAATGAAGGGAGAGGATTCCATGTGGCAGTTGGAAGGGAGGTATAGATCAATGTTTTTTTAGTGACTAATTGATGTAAATAGAATTCACAATGGGCTGGACCCTGGACAAATAAATTCAGGGTCCCTGCCTGTGCCTCCTTACCCAATTTCCTTTAGAAGGACTTGGTAGTACCTCTGTGAATGTGGTACCTCTTATCAGGCTGTTTGTCTGACTTGCCTCAGAGCAAGTAAACAAACCCAAAAGATCAAACCATCTGGGTTCCCATAGGCTCCTGCAACTCCTCTGCACTGTATTATTCTCGTTCAGAACTCAAGGACAAAAAGGTCAGACCATGGAATCAGCTCAGTACTAGGTACTATAACCTTCTGGCTAAGACACTCACAGAAGTAACTTCCTTGGTTGGGGAAGAAGAGAATTTAGCTAGGCCAGTGGTTCTCAAATTTAGTGATTGTAAGCTTCAAGACTAGTCATAAGCTAAAAATACATTTTTGGGAGACACACTTCAGACCTACTGAATCAGAATCTCTGGGGTTGGGCCAAAGAACCTGTCTTTCAAACACTCATTTCCAGATCATTCTGATTCCAGTGATCTGTAGATTGCATGGAGCAGTGTAACTAGTCTATGGCTCTGGTTTGTGGTGGTGGTTGGCAGCTGTTTTGAGGTGGTAGGGGGCAGGTCAGATAAGCTTCTCCATTCATAATCCTCCAGCCCAGTGGGCTTGCAAAATTTACACCATGCTTGGTTTTCAATTCAGGCTATTTCTAGGTTAATTTCTTAATTTAGCTATGTAGCTCACCTGAGATACCACAGATAAGAGAACGGTTTAGGAGTAAGCATTCAGTATCTCTGGCTGTGTCTCTATTATCCTTTCCAGTCTCACTTACCTGAAGTTTTCTCAAAGGACAAGTAACTTTAGAGGAGAGTATCAAAGGGAAAGCTATGGATTCCTTGCCACACCCCTGTTACAGAACTATGCTTGCTAAGAACAGAATCTCAAGAAACATATCAAGATGTTGAATGAAGACATTTCTCTATTCTGTATTCCTGAGCTCCTGGGATTACAAGAGCACAAGTTTAGGCAAACATAGCCCATTTCTCTCTAAGGTGTCTCTTCACTTGTTGAGGCACTGGAGATCCTTGTGGAATAATACACAAGTGACAGTGAGTGTTGGCTGCTCATAAATCACCGACAATTCATTGGCTGAAGGCATCTTAAATGTGGACTTTTCGGCTTTTATTGTCTTTAGCTGCTTTTTTTTTCTTTTAACGTATTTTAGTTTGAGTGTACAGATTTGGGGTTTTCAAACTTGTTTTTAATTAAGGCATGGTTTATTTTTATTGCTTGAGATAAAATGCAGTCTGAGGGCCGCAAATGTAATTTACAAAATAAAGTGCATCTGGGCAGATCATAAGAAAAACAAAATAGAACGAAAAGTCTAAATAAAGAGTGGGCCAGGATTCTTAAGTTTATTTAGTAACTTCTTGGAGAACAAAAATCCCAGCACCTGCATTATAAAAAAGCACACCTTATAAATGTCCTTCTTCTCGAAACACCTAAATGAACTAGACTGAATTATGAACTATTGGTCTGTAAAAATTCATCTTCAGCAAGCTACTGAAGATACGAAATAAAAGAGGCTGGGACAGAGTCTGAGGAAACCCAACCTGCTGTTTGTTTTATCGGTAATGTAACTCAAAAGTAGCCAAGCGGATGGCCAGAGTTTTCTCTGTGTTTTGTTTCCCTGGGCTGAGCCTGTGAATGCCAAGATTTAATCTAAAGAGGTTTGTGTTTTAAAAACTAACAACTAAGTAATAAAACACCTATAAAAGCGGTTTATAATGGAACCGGTGACAGTTTGTAGTGTAGCATTACAACTCTTCTGCTCCCCCTCGCCCTTTCTCTATCCTTTCATCCAACTCTGTGCCCTTTGTCTAAGTTCCTTTCTCACCTTGCTGCCAAGGAGCACAGGAGGAGAGGGAGCTCACACCCCAAAGCAGCAGACCATCTTTAAAAAATAAAGCGTGTGTTGTGGTCTGCATTTGAAGACAGGGCTGCGTGTGCTGCTTGTTTTGTCTGAGATAAGGACGGAGATAAGTTGTCCTAACAAAGTGCCCACCTAGATGTACAGTGGTTTCTAATGGGGAGGTGAAGATGCCGCGGCAGTGTCAGTGGCATGAGGCTGCAGGAGTCAACCAGGGCGGGAATCAATGGGGTCTCCCCTCCGTGGTACCCTGCATCGACCTGTCCGGACCCAAGACAGCCCTGACTCCAGGGACAGACGTCAGGCAACAGGTGGTTTTCCACCCAGGCCACCATGACTTAAATTTGGTTCTTTTGCGAAGCCATAGTTCTCCTCCCCCTCTCAAAGAAATGGCGCCTGGGAAGGGAAACTTCGTGCTCAAACTCTCTAGGAGCCATTTCTCAAGCCCACCTTTCCCATTTTCTGAAGTCTCCTCTGCCAGCATCCCATTCACCTTCGGAAAGAACCAGGGGCGCTCTCTTCAGAGTCCAGAGAGCTCTGGGAGGCATGTGGGCAGCGTCAGAGTGGCCTCGCCTAGGCGGCCAGAGGAGCCCCCAGCCTCCCTCAAGTGGGCCTCAGGAACTCGGGGGGCCCAGGGGAAGCCTGGAAAACCGAACTTCGCCATCAGCCTTCCTTAGAGCGCTGGCTAAAGGAGAGGGGGGAAGGGCCCCCCAGCGGTCTTCCCCGCCCCCCTCCCGCCTCAGCACCTCTGCCATCCGCCTGCACCGCCCAAGAAAGCACCCAGAACGCGGCTGGGCTCGCCAGCTTCTCAAGCAGGCAGGGAGAGGGCATCCTGAGGGGCAGCTTCCCCCTCCAGCCCGCGTCTGACATCCCCACTCCCACCCAAGGATGCCGCCGCCGTGCCCTGTCCGCAGTCGCTGAATGTCACTGCTCCCTCTTCCTCCCTATCAGGGTAGACACAGCTCCCAAGGCGTCCCCCACCCCAAAACTGCCGCGATCGCCCGAGGGCGCAAGGCCCGGGCGAAGGACGAAGTTTGGGGCCCACAGCGACGGGAGGGGGGGCGCATTGGCGAGGACGGCACCTCAGTCCCAGCCCCGGCGGGCACACTCCCCTCCCCAAACGGCCCAGGCGTCCCCATCCTCCCGCGGACACCAGCGTCCCCGCCCTCCCCCGAGGGCGGCGAGAGGAGACCCCCGGGGCGGAGGCAGGTACCCCCGGGGCGGAGACTGGGGCGGGCGGGGTCCGGGCTGCGCCCCCGGCCAGGCCGGGCGGGCTGGCGGGCGGCGCGGGGGGAGCGGGGCTGGGCGGCGCTGCCTCGGGCTCTGTGCGCTGCAGCCCGGAGCCGAGGAGGAGGAGGCGGAGGAGGAGAAGGAGGCGGCGGCGGTGGGTCCCGGGCGGGGGGAGCGCGGCGCTGCGGACCCGGGCGGCTGGCAAAGGACGAGGCGGAGGCTGAGGAAGGCAGCGGGGAGACCCAGGCTGCAGCAACAAAGGGCAGCGAGCGATTGGCCGGGCTGCAGGCGAGGTTAGCCGGGAACCGGGGTGGCCGGAGGCAGCGGCGAACGGTGCACGTGCTTGCAGACACGGGCGAGTGTGGAGCCGGGGGGTGCACACCCGGCGGGTAGGGGCTTGCTCCCCCGCGGCATGGGATGGCGAGGAGGTTGCAGCGACATCGTTCTGCCTGCACCCGGCCTGGGGCTGGCAGGGTAGGGGTGTGTTGGGGGGGGAAGGATGCGAGCCAGGGGGCGGGCGAGTAGTCGCCCGGGACAGGACGGGAGAGAGGGTGGAGGAGGGGGCGGGATGGAACGCTCCGGGCGGCGCGCCCGTCCGCGCACTCCACCGAAGGAGCTGGCGACTGAGAACCTCGAATTTTAACTTCGCGTGCCCGCCCGCGCGCGCGCCCGCCCGCGCCCACCCCTAAATCCTGCGGCCGCCGCCAGCGATCAGCTCTCACACAAACTTTAGCTGCGGGCTAGGGGGTTTGGGGTTGAGTGGGGGAGGGGAGAGGGACAAGGCCTCCTGATTGACGTCGTCTGTAGCCAATAAGGCCAAGCTCCTCTGCTGCGAGTAGACCCAATCCTTTCCTAGAGGTGGAGGGGGCGGGTAGGTGGAAGTAGAGGTGGCGCGGTATCTAGGAGAGAGAAAAAGGGCTGGACCAATAGGTGCCCGGAAGAGGCGGACCCAGCGGTCTGTTGATTGGTACTGGCAGTGGACCCTCCCCCGGGGTGGTGCCGGAGGTGGGGATGATGGGTCGAGGGGGTGTGTCTATGTGGAAGCGAGATGACCGGCAGGAACCTGCCCCAATGGGCTGCAGAGTGGTTAGTGAGTGGGTGACGGATAGACCCGTAGGCCAACGGGTGGCCTTAAGTATCTTTGGTCTCCTCCAATGGAGCAGCGCCGGGGCGGGGCCGCGGCTCGGGTTTAATGAGACTCCATTGGGCTGTAATCAGTGTCATGTCGGATTCATGTCAACGACAACAACAGGGGGACACAAAATGGCGGCGGCTTAGCTCCTACCCCTGGCGGCGGCGGCAGCGGTGGCGGAGGCGACGGCACCTCCTCCAGGCGGCAGCCGCGGCTTCTTTCTTAGGCAGCGGCAGCGCCCCCGGCAGGCGCGGTGGCGGTGGCGCGCGGCCAGGTCTGTCACCCACCCCGCGCGTTCCCAAGGGGAGGAGACTGAGCGGGAGGGGGGAATAGACGGGGGGAATCAGGGGCTTACGACGCCCCTCCCACAGGCCTCTGCGCGAGGGTCACCGCGGGGCCGCTCGGGGTCAGGCTGCCCCTGAGCGTGACGGTAGGGGGCGGGGGAAAGGGGAGGAGGGACAGACCCCGCCCCTCGGCAGGGCCTCTAGGGCAAGGGGCGGGGCTCGAGGGCGGAGGGGGGGGGGGCGAGATGGGGGGGGGGGGGGTTCGGGGAGTCGGAAGGCGGGGGCCGAGAGGGAATTTCTGAGTGGGAGTGAACTGGTAGGAGCGGTGGGGGGGCCTGCGAGGGTGTGAGGAAGACTAGTGAGGGGTGAGTGGGAGGGGAAGCTGGAGGTGTAGAAGCAGGTGCAGAGGGAGAGTTAGGGAGGGTTGCAATTTGAGAGAAGTGGAAGGCGGACCGAGGAGTGTGTGAGGGCAGGTGAGATGATGCCGAAGGCGAGATTGCAGTTTTCTGGGGACCGAATAGGGGGGTTGGGTGTGGTGGATGTGGAGTAGAGTTGAGGAAGCAGTGCAGAGTGTTGGGTTGGGGGAAGCATTGACCCATGTGAGGAGCAAGTACGATTGCAGTGATGGGAAAGAGGTGTCTGGGTGGATTGGTATGTTGGAATAAGAAGGAGATTTGATAGCTTTGGGATATGAAGTATTTTTTAAAACATGGAAGGATGGGATGGTTATGTTGGGAGAGTTTCTGAAAGACGATGCGAAGACAGCAGAGCAGACTTCAATGTGAAGGGTGGGGAGGGAGGCCGCTTAGAATTTGCAAAATACATCTGTGGCAGAAAGTCTCTTGGGGACAAGGGATTGGGAGGGGTGGGCAAATCGGCAGGTGTGAAGAAAGTGGGTGGGGCTGTACAGTAATTTTGGGTGAATGTGATTTGGTGGACTGCGCCAGGGGTGAGGATGAGGCAAAGAAAGGTGTTAGTTTGGGAGACAAGTTGTTTGATAGGCTGGATTTATTTATTTTTTATAAAAATGAGAAAGGGGTCTCCTTATGTTGACCAGGCTGCTCTCGAACTCCTGGGCTCAAGTGATCTGCCCACATCTGCCTACCTGAGTGTTCGGATTACAGGTTGAGCCACGGTGACCCATGATAGGCTGGATTTATTATGTTAAACTTGATCTGGAGTCTTCAAGGGAGTGTGTGGGCAGCCGGGTATCCCAGGAAGAGAGACGCATCATACCTTGGGATAGGACATTTTGCATAGTTTTGAATTTCCTGGTACTTTGCTATGGGCAGAGTACAGGGAGTTGTGGGAGATGACCAGACAAAGGCAGAGGAGGGGTTAGATTACAAATGGTATCCTATGCCTTGTGAAAGAGTTTAAGCTGTTATTGATAGAAGGTGATGGGACGTGTTAAAGAGAGTATTAGAAGTTGTGAAGAGGTAGTGATAAAGAATTACAGATTTAGGAAACAGGAAGTGAAGACCAATGAACCAAGTATGTTTGGGGCTGGAGGTACCAAGGAAATTCAGGGTAGAGCATATGAAGACACATCCTATATGCAACAGAAGGTGGAAGTAGCAAATGGGAATTAGTTGTGTTTGAATAGTCTTAGTTATGTGGAGCTCCAAGAGAGTTTTTTTTTTTGGGACAGGGAGACGGAGTTTCGCCCTGTTGCCAGGCTGGAGTGCGGTGGCACGATCTCAGCTCACTGCAACCTCTGCCTCCCAGATTCAAGCGATTCTCCTGTCTCAGTCTCCCAAGTAGCTGGGACTATAGGCATGCGCAACCATGCCCAGCTAATTTTTGTATTTTTAGTAAAGACAGGGTTTCACCATGTTGGCCAGTATGGTCTTGGTCTCTTGACCTTGTGATCCGCCTACCTCGGCCTCACAAAGGGCTGGGATTACAGACATGAGCCACCGCACCTGGCCTTTTATTTTTTATTTATTTACTTTTTAAGTGCATTCTTCCTGTCTTAATTGTATACCCTAGATTTTCTGGCATAGCCTGGAAATAAAACACTCTATTCTTTTCTTAGTCATAAGTTCTTTACATATTTATCAAAATGAATTTGGGCAGTATTTTATGTTTTTAATAAGGAAAGGATAATACACGTTTCTTCTTTCCTGAGAACTTCTACTGAGAGTTAAATGTTGGGGAGGTGAAGAGATGGTTTAAAAAAAAAAAAAGAAAAGGTAGAGACAGAGAAGATTTTAACATTAAAGGAGGAATTTAGGGAATGGCTGATAATAACATGGTCGGCAGAGGAAGTTTTGCTTACTAGCCACACGTAGGCTTCTGAGTAGAGTGGATATTATGTCATTGCTATCATAGCATGTGTTTATTTCACACACTGCTTGTGAATGAAGATCAGGTGGAAACTGTCAGATGTGAGGCATAGCATGAATGAAAGGTAAACAGGATGAGTATTGGAAAGTAGACGAGAAAGTATGATAGTTTTAATGTGCTTCAGCAGCTCTCGTGGACGTTCACATACTAATTAATAAAAGAGGAAACTTAGTGATCTGGCTTTCAGTCTCCTAGTTCTCTACAGTGTACTTTCAGTTTTCCACGTGCCTACACATGCCTACATTTGTATTGAGAGAAAAGGAGGCGCCAGGTGCGGTGGCTCACGCCTGTAATCCCAGCACTTACTTTGGGAGGCTGAAGTGGGCAGATCACCTGAGGTTAGGAGTTTGAGACCAGCCTGACCAATACGGTGAAACCCCGTCTTGATTAAAAAAAAAAGGAAAAGGAGGCCTTCTCTTCCTGGTTCTTCCCAGAGTCGGGAAAAGCTGGGTTGAGAGGGTGAAAAAGAAAAAAAAAAGAGAGGGAGAGAAAAGGAAATAGTTTCTTTCTTTCTTTTTTTATTTTTTTTTTTGAGACAGAGTCTTGCCCTGTTGCCCAGGCTGGAGAGCAGTGGCACTATCTCAGCTCACTGCAGCCTCTACCTCCCAGGTTCAAGTGATTCTCCTGCCTCAGCCTCCCAAGTAGCTGGGATTACAGCCATGTGTCCAGCTGATTTTTGTATTTTTAGCCATGCTGCCCAGACTGGTCTCAAACTCCTGACCTCAGGTGATCCACCCACCTCAGTTTCCCAGAGTGCTAGGATTACAGGTGTGAGCCACCGTGCCTGGCCTAAAGAAATAGTTTTACGTAAGTATAGTTTAAGTAAGTAGGGATGTGTGAGCTGTAGTAATCAGTCTTTGTTGCAGAGGGGTAAATGAGGCATGGATGGGAGAAGTGGGGTGATGGAATATTTCTTCCCTGTAATGCCTTAATTTACATTTCCAAAGCACCCTTAAGCACCTTTTAATAGGACTCCCATGATCTACTGATACCTGTCTTCTGGCAGACCCCAGAAAGAGAATACACCACAATTTTTGTAACATCCGTTCCATCGTTGCTGAATATTTGAGTTGTTTCAAGTTTGGGGCAATTGAAAACAAAGCTATGAGCATTCCTATACCTGTCATCTGGTGCCCATGTGCACAAGTTTCTCTAAGGTATACACCTAGGAATGAAATTGCCGGTTTATAGCTAGGGTGACCATTTATCCTGGTTTTTGTTAATTTTCCCAGTGTAACTGTAACACTTTTAGTTTTCAGAAGTATCTAGGTTTAGATGATAAATTGTATGGTTACCCTAGTCATAAGGTATGCTTGTCTCTTCATCTTTACTAAGTACCAAACTCTTCTAAAGTATTGTATCATGTTACACTACCTCCAGCAATATATGAGCTCCCTTGCTTCTCACCTTCTCCAACCTCAGCCTTTTTAGCTTTTAAAATTTTAACCAATATGGTAAATTTTGCATTTACTTGATAAGTAATCAGATTGCACAGCTCTTCATATATTTTTTTAGCTATTTAGATAGTCTCATTTCTTTCTTTCTTTTTTCTTTCTTTCTTTTTTTTTTTTTTTGAGACACAGTCTCGCTTTGTCACCCAGGCTGGAATGCAGTTGCATGATCTTGGCTCACTGCAACCTCCATCTCCTGGGTTCAAGCGATTCTCCTACCTCAGCTTCCTGAGTAGCTGGGATTACAGGTGTGCACCACCACACCCAGCTAATTTTTGTATTTTTACTAGAGATGGGGTTTCACCATGTTGGTCAGGCTGGTCTCGAACTCCTCCTGACCTTGTGATCTGCCCACCTTGGCCTCCCAAAGTGCTGGGATTACAGTTGTGAGCCATCATGCAGCCAGATAGCCTCATTTATAAAGTTCTGTTCAAGTCTTTCCCACCCTGCTTTTAAAAATTGGGCCTTGTATCTTTTATTGCTATTTAGAAGTTCTTTATTTACTGTGAATACAAGTCCTTTGTCGTGAGTGTATGTTGCAAATATTGTGGCTTGCCTTTTCACTCTCTATATGGTGTCTTTTAATGAACAGAAGTTCTTAATTTTAATGGAGTCAAATTTATTGGTCTTTATGGTTAGTGCCTTTTGTACCTTGTTTTAAGACTTTTCCTACCCTAAGGTCAAGAAGATAGTCTCCTATGCAGTATTATCTTTAAAAAGCTTTGTTGACCTTAAACAGTGTATAACTGAGTAAAATGCACTCTTCTGGACCCCAACCTCACCATTACGACTCTATTTGTGCTTTCCTTCACTTTTTTCTATTCTCTGTCTTGAATTTTTACTTCTCTGTGGCTGTAACTAAGAGCCAGGTGCTGACTTCTCCTGTCTCTTAGGAGAAAATGGTCATACAGACAGAAGTTCAGCCAGATTAGATTTTACAGGTCTCCAGCTGACTGTATTGCCCTTTTCCTTTTTATGAGCTAGCATTTTATTGTGTTCCTGTTATGTGTCTGCCACCATCCTTGCTTCTTCCATATTTGTTATCTCAGTGATTCCTCTTAACAGTTCTGTAAAACAGAGTAGTATTCTCATTTTTACAGAAGAGAAAACGGAGACTTATATTGATTTAGTAACACATCCAATATCTGCTAGCCTGGGTAGCTAGCAGAGTGGGGACTGGATCGCTGACTCTCTGATACTTCCCATCACAGCACACCTACTTGTTGAATAAAATGTCAGAAACCTGTTTTTTGATAATATTCAAAACCAAAAAGAATAACTTTCTTCCTCTTAATGTAACGTGCCTTAACTAAAGCACACAAAGCTAACTATTGTGAAATTGGATAAAATACCTTTCTCTCTATAGCCAGTCGACCTTAAGTGGTACATGGATGGATGACAGAGGGTCTGTTAACCCTTGAAAATGTATGCCAGTGTAGGTAGGTACATGTGCTTATTTTTTAGAGTAGAGCTAGAATATTATAATTCATGAGATTCTCAAAGAGGAACCTGAATTTTTCAGGGTATCTGGATATCTGGTCAGAAGACATGTGTAATACAGTTAATAGTGAATCCTGGAATCATCTATCTTTTCAGAAGAATTTTTAAAAAGTTAAGATGTCGCCAGGCAGTGGCTCATGCCTGTAATTCTGGCGCTTTGGGAGGCCAAGGCAGGTGGATTACTTGAGGCCAGGAGTTTGAGACCAGCCTGGTCAACATGGTGAAACCTTGTCTCTACTGAAAATACAACAAATTAGCTGGGCGTGGTGGCATGTTCCTGTAATCCCAGCTACTGGGGAGGCTGAGGAAGGAGAATCACTTGAACCTGGGAGGCGAAGGTTGCAGTGAGCTGAGATTGCGCCACCGCATTCCAGCCTGGGAGACAGAATGAGACCCTGTCTCAAAAAAAAGTTAAGATGTCAGATTTTTCTCAGCCAGGTGCAGTGGCTCATGCTTGTAATCCTGCTATTTTGGGAGGCTACAGTGAAAGGATCCCTTGAGCCCAGGAGTTCAAGACATACCTGGGCAACATGGTGAAACCCTGCGTCTATTTTTATTTAGTTAGTTAGTTTTTTGTATCACTGGTTCTTAAAAAGTTTATTTATTTATTTGTTTATTTGAGACCGAGTTTTGCCCTTGTTGCCCAGACTGGAGTGCAATGGCGTAATCTTGGTTCACTGTAACCTCTGTCTCCTGGGTTCAAGCAATTCTCCTGCCTCAGCCTCCCAAATAGCTGAGATTACAGGTATACGCCACCATGCCTGGCTAATTTTTTGTGTTTAATAGAGATGAGGCTTCACCATGTTGGTCAGGCTGGTCTCAAACTGCTGACCTCAGGTGATCCACCTGCCTTGGCCCCCTAAAGTGCTGGGATTACAGGCGTGAGCCGCTATGCCTGGCCTTGTATCTCTATTTAAAATAAAAAAAAAAAAAAGTTTTTTTCTTAATACATTATTCTCAGTCTTTGTCATCAAAAACCAACAAAAGCTAATTTGTAATTAGGGAGAAATCTAGGATTGGATAAGAGGTTTTAAATGCTAAAAAAAGGCACTCTAAATTTAGTTGATTATTTCTTAAGTGAAAGTGCTTAGTTATAATATCATCATACTAATCAGTGTATCCTGGCTCCAAAGGCCTGATGACTTCAAATGACTTTTCATCTTGTCTCTAAATTCCTCTGTTTTACAAGGGATCAGATTTCCTGTGAGGTTCCTGACAGTGTGATTAAATTTTAGAGACTGAAACTATTGAGCACTTAAATGCAGGGATGACTATGCAAACCTAATTCATGGCTTTCACCAGGAGATTTGGGACATGTCTCTACTAATTTATGATGATGATGTTGAAACTAATCTTTGCTAGGGATTATGGAAGCCATAATAGTTTATTGATGGTTCAGTTATTGTTTGTTGAAGCACATTTACACAATTACGGTTTAATGACATAACAAGGATATTGTCAACTAGGAAAGCATGACGTGAAAAAATTAAACTTCCAATTAATATAATATGTATTAGTTGAAATAATAATTTTAATGGTGATTTAGCTTCTTAGAAATCCTTGGAAAACATTATTAGCTTATGAATTGAAAATTCTCTGTGTTAATGAGTAGTGGGAAAGAACTTAGTGTTACTCTAAAAAGATGGGGAATTAAATATTCAGTTCAACTAACGTTTTATTGAGTGCCTGCTCTGGGCTTGCTGCTGAGTTAGGCTCATAAATATAAGTTGAACAAGATTGATGTTTGGAGAGATGAAATACTGGTTGCTTTTATTTTTTCTTTCAATCACCTTTCTCTCCAGAGTAGATGGATATTATTGCCAGAGTGATTCAGACATTCAACAGGGTTTTGTGTGTGTGTGTGTGTGTGTGTGTGTGCATACCCTTCATTGTACATTATGGTGTCAGCTGCCTCTGCAATGACTTCCTATTCATCTGTCACATCCTCTTGTCCCATTCTCCTGAGTAGCTGTGTCTACAGGTGTATACCACCACACCCAGCTAATTTTTTACTTTTGTAGAGATGGGGGTCTTACAGTGTTGCCTAGCTTGTCTCGAACTCCTGGCCTTCAGCAGTTCTCCTGCCTCGGCCTCCCCAAGTGCTGAGATTAGAGGCATGAGCCACTGTGCCTGGCCCAACTTAATTTCTTTATCCCTCTTCAGCATTTATCTGTTCTAGTCAGGCACATGGACTTGTTGTCCCTTTTGTTTGATAGCTCATTCTTTTTTTTTTGAGACGACATCTTGCTCTGTCGCCAGGCTAGAGTGCAGTGGCACAATCTTGGCTACTGCACCTTCCATCCACCTCCTGGGTACAGCAATTCTCCTGCCTCAGCCTCCCAAGTAGCTGGGATTATAGGCATGCACCACCATGCCCAGCTAATTTTTTGTGTATTAGTAGAGATGGGGTTTCACTGCATTGGCCAGGATGGTCTCGATCTCCTGACCCTGTGATCTGCCTGCCTCAGCCTCCCAAAGTGCTGGGATTACAGGCGTGTGCCACCGTGCCCGGGCAACAGCTCATTCTTAGCCTCTGTTCTTTCACTTTGATTTCCTTCATTCATTCCCTGGTACATTTATTGAGCAAATAGGCATTGAACCCCTCTTATGATAAAGTTGTGGTCTTGGGAATCTTAGGGTGTTCAAAGATGACTCAAGCAGGAATCCTGTTCTTAAGAATTTTACAGTGTAAAATTCTTTATAAGTGGGCGTGGTGGCTCACACTTATAATCCTAGCACTTTGGGAGGCCAAGGTGGGCGGATCACCTGAAGTCAGCAGTTCAAGACCAACCTGGCCAACATGGTGAAACCCCATCGCAAAAAAAAAAAAAGAAACAAAAAGAAAAAAAGAATTTTACAGTGTAGTAGGGGTGACAAGATTAATACACAAGTAAGCATAATACGAAGTGAGAAATGAATGTCAAAACAGTAAAAAAGCTTAAAAAAGCTTCCTGTTAGACAGAGATGTTAGGGCTTTTGAGAAGTTGTTTGCATGGGGCCATGGAGGATTTGAATTTGAGCCAAGGGAGGGGCACTTATCCAGGCTCAGCATTGTCTTTCAAGGTCCACATTCAGTCCCATCCATCCAAGAGATGTTCCATCCATCCTCCACATGATTTCAGCAAGGTGGTATAGTCACAGTTGTTTCCAGACTTCTTCCTTCTGTAATCAGTGGAACACTTTCTTTAAAGCCAATCTTATGGGGAAGACCAGTATATGTAAAACAGTTAAAGTGGAGCTGCACTGTTGGGTTTAAGGTGCTGTGATGGCCCAAAGTTTAACTCATAAGGGGTACCTGCAGGTAATACCCGAGGTAATTCCTCACAAGTGATCCAAAGAGCCTAGTCTGAAAACCACTGAAGAGACAGAAAGTGTTTAGGCTTTGGCATCTAAATGAAAACGCTTCATGACTTAATGACTCTGAGATCTTAAGTCAAGCCTGTTTTCCTTTTGTAAAATGGAGCAACAATGCTACCTTACAGGATTGTTTTAAGGTTTACTGATAATCTATGTAAAATACCTGGCCCACAATAGGTGTCAGGAAATAGTTGATATTATAGTTTAGTGCTTTGTTATTTCTATTTTTTTTTTTAAACACAGGTTATTGAGGTGAACCTCATATAACATAAAATGAAAAAAACATTAAAAAGTGAACAAATCAGTAGCTTTTAGTACATTCAGTGTTGTGTCACCACTGCCACTATCAAGTTCCAAAACATTTCCATTGATCCCAAATAAAACCTTTTACCCAGGCTGGGTGCGGTGGCTCATGCCTGTAATCCTAGCACTTTGGAAGGCTGGGGTGGGCAGATCGTGAGGTGAAGAGTTCAAGACAAGCCTTTAGTAGAAACCCCATCTCTACTAAAAATACAAAAATTAGCCGGATGTGGTGGTGGGCACCTGTAGTCTCAGCTATTTGGGAGGCTGAGGCAGGAGAATCTCTTGAACCCAGAAGGCAGAGGTTGCAGTAAGTTGAGATTGCGCCACTGCACTCCAGCCTAGGTGACAGAATGGGATTACATCTCAAAACAAAACAAAACAAAAAAAACCCTTACCCAATCAGCAGTTTTCTAGCTATGCCCCTGAGACCCCATGTTTCATATGAATGAAATTATATGATGTGTTGCCTTTGTGTCTGGAATTTTTCACAACATAACATTTTTGAGGTCAGTCTACATTGTAGTAGCATGTATCAAAGCTTCATTGATTTTTATACTTGTATAGTATTCCAGGGTATGGATGTACCACATTTTGTTTATCTGTTCATCTGTTGATGGACATTTGGGCAGTTTATACCTTTTGGCTATTGTGAATGGTATTGTTATATTGTGAATAGTATTGTTATAAACATGAGTGTATGTGTACTTATTTTAATATCTGCTTTCAATTCTTGTGAGTCTATACCTAGAAATGGAATCACAGAACCATATGGTAATTCTTTGTTTAACTTTTTGAGGAACTGCCAAACAATGCTTTGTTATTTCTTTTCTTTTTTCTTTTCTTTTCTTTTCTCTTTTCTCTTTTCTCTCTCTTCTCTTCTCTTCTCTTCTCTTCTCTTCTCTTCTCTTCTCTTCTCTTCTTCTCTTCTCTTCTTTCTTTTTTTCTTTTCTTTTTTGAGACATAGTTTCACTCTTGTTTCCCAGGCTGGAGTGCAATGGTGCAATCCCAGCTCACCGCAGCCTCTGCCTCCTGGGTTAAAGCAATTCTCCTGCCTCAACCTCTCAGTAGCTGGGATTACAGGCATGTGCCAGGATGCCTAGTTAATTTTTTGTATTTTTAGTAGAGATGGGGTTTCTCCATGTTGGTCAGACTGGTCTCGAACTCCCAACCTCAGGTGATCCACTCACCGCAGCCTCCTAAAGTGCTGGGATTACGGTGAATCACTGCGCCTGGCCTGCTTTGTTGGTACTTAATTGCTTCTTTTATATGTTCTGTCTCCAGCTTTGCTTTGTATTCCCCATAGTACCTACCACAGGGCTGCATGCAGGGAACATCATCTCGCTAAATATTTGTTGGTTTTTCTTTGATTAGTATTTATAACCTCACCTCCCAGTTCGCATGTTTTGGGCCTGAAGCATTGATTTCAGAGGAAATAGATGCATCCAGGATTTGAAAGATAACAAATACCACCATATGGGTGATGTTTGGTGTTGTCAGACAACAGATATTTGTTAACCAAGTTCACTATTTGAGCAACTCTGCCAATAACCTGAGCTGGGTGTTGATAGAAAAATAAGTCAAGGTCCCTTCCCCTGAACAGTTCTGTTCTGTTTCAGAAGATACTGCTAAGATTTGTGGATGCTCACTCAGTTACACAATGGGCTTTAAAGAAATCCAGGTTTTCCGACAGTGATCCCTTTGGGAAAAAAAAAAAAAGAAAGAAAAAGCCAAGAGTTTATGAAAGTAAGAGATAAAAATAACTATTAGCAAGTAAAACTCAGGATGACAAAAGTGTAAACTCTATTATTAATCTTTGTTTTTTTTCTACCACTGTTTTTTGGCTCGTCCATAATCTCATGACTTCAGTGTTACGACATTGATTTTGAAACAACACACACAGCTTTAGTAAAAGCTTAGTGGAGGCCTCGCATAATACTTATGATCCAGGATATTTTGACTGTTCTTATGCTGACATGAATATTTCTGAATAGTGTTGATATTTATGTAATACCAGTGAAGCTAAAAGCTCAGTGCTGGACTAAGCATTTCTCTAGATATGTTTAGAATATTTGTAATGAATGATGTAAATAGTGTTATATTATAAGACTGTATGATACAACCATATAATTTACTGATATTTTGCAGTTAAAAATAAAATGATTCACAGCCCTAGAAAATAGAATAATTTAATTCAATGTAGCATCAATCCCCAGAATTAATTTAGGATGATTTGCTACCTTTTTGGTAGCCCTTTAGTCCAACTTTCAAGTTTTTATAGAAAAAATGAAAAGAGAATAATGATTTTAGGGTTTTAGCTTGTGATAGAATGTCCTATCTACATATGAAACAAATCCCAGTGCTCTGAAAAGAGAAATGGTGTGGATAATTCTGAATTAGGGGAAAAAAAATTTCTATTTGGCTTTTGATGAATTATGCATTTTTTTTTTTTTTTTTGAGACGGAGTTTCGCTGTTGTTGCCCAGACTGGAGTGCAATGGCACGATCTCGTCTCACCGCAACCACCGCCTCCTGGGTTCAAGCAATTCTCCTGCCTCAGCCTCCCGAGTAGCTGGGACTACAGGCACGCACTATCATGCCCAGCTAATTTTTGTATTTTTAGTAGAGATGAGGTTTCACCTTGTTGACCAGGATGGTCTCGATCTCTTGACCTCGTGATCCACCCGCCTCGGCCTCCCAAAGTGCTGAGATTATAGGCTTGAGCCACCGAGCCCGGCTATGCATTTTTTTTTTTTTTTTAATTCCTGTGGATATGTCTTTCCAGTCAGATACTGCTTAGGCTAAAATGAAATTGGTTTTCAATCTATTCTCTTGCTTATACCAATTTACGGTAGGGCCAGTGGGATGTTGGAAACAAATCAGCCTAAGATTAAAAAATTTGTAGTAGATAATATACAGAGTGGATAATATACATGTGTTTAGTTGAGAATTGGCTACAGATAAGAGACTTCTGATTTTGTTCCTCTCCTGGCTGTGTATTTTTTTTTAGACACTGATTCTGCTTGTAGCAAAGAGCTGCTGAGTTACATCTGCTTCTGCCTAATTAACTCTGTTGGTTGGTGTCAGATGAGAGCTAATTTTGAGATTAAATTGAGGAGTGGGGTGTGTGTCATGGCTGGGGGAGGGGAGGAGGAGGATCTAAGGTGGCTTGATTGTTTTACATAAGATCAAAATGCAGTTATTCACTGTTCTTTTAAATTTATTTTTTGCTTTTCAAGTAAAAATAATCACTGCTGTTCTAAAGTGTGACTTGTGTCAATACATATTTGCTATTATGGAAACTGGTACATCTTTCTTGTAGGTGAGCTTATTGGTCATATCTAGGTAGTCCATTCAACACGTAGGTCCCTGGTGGCCTTTGGGACAAACAGTGAATACTGCCCAGAAAGTGAATGCTGACCATAAAACAACTTTTGACTTTATCTTTTTTTCTGGTAAATGTTATATCTGTTTGGCTATTTGAGTCGTAGTGGGTTTTGTTTTTGCTTTTTTTCCATGATGAGATTCTTTCTTTGGAATCTATCACAAACCTGATTTTTAAAATTTGAACAGGTCTGGGCTTAAGGATGAAATTTTCTTCTTTAGGCACTTGGCTTGGGTCCTCGGGGCTTCATTTTCTGTCTCAAGTTCCATGCTTATAAGAATCTTTCAGTGGTCTGAAATAATTAATATAACACCCAATGTAGTATAATAACTCATTGGAGCTGTTTGTCTTGAATGGTTGTGCAGATCCATGGATGGTTGCTGAATTTAAGGATGTCCTTATTCCAAATGAACATTTCCTTTTTTCTTTTGGCAGATTTGCCTGAAGACCTGGATAATCTCCATTTTTGTCATGGACTGTTAAAATGTTTGAAGTTCCAATTCTGGTACTTTTCCTTATTTTATTACATTTTTAAGGTATAAAATGACAGTCTTACTGAAATGTGTTGGTAATGGATATAAATGATTGTTTAATGGATAAAAATGATTGTGGGTAGAGATTGTGGGCTGGGTGCAGTGGCTTACGCCTGTAATCCCAGCACTTTGGGAGGCTGAGATGGGCGGATCACAAGATTAGGAGTTCAAGACCAGCCTGACCAACATGGCAAAACTTCGTCTCTACTAAAAACACAAAAATTAGCCAGGGGTGGTGGTGGGTGCCTGTAATTCCAGCTACTCAGGAGGCTGAGGCGGGCGAATCGCTGGAACCTGGGAGGCGGAGGTTGCAGTGAACCGAGATCCAGTCATTGCACTTCAACCTGGACAACAAGAGCAAGGCTCCATCTCAAAAACAAAACAAAACAAAAAAAAAAAAGATTGTAGTAAAAGCATGTCATGAAGGTATATTTTGGGTATCTATTAGTTATGAAATGCTTTTTTTTTTTTTTTTTTGAGATTGGGTTTTGCTCTTGTTGCCCAGGCTGGAGTGCAGTGGTACAATCTCGGCTCACTGCAACCTGTGCCTCCCAGGTTCAAGTGGTTCTCCTGCCTCAGCCTCCTGAGTAGCTGGGATTGCAGGCGTGTGCCACCACTTCCGTCTAATTTTTGTATTTTTAGTAGAGATGGGGTTTCACCATGTTGGCCAGGCTGGTCTCAAACTCCTGACCTCAGGTGATCCACCCGCCTCAGCCTCCCCAAGTGCTGGGATTACGGGGGTGAGCCACTTCGCCTAGCCACACATTTTGTTTTAATATGTGTTCATTTGCTTGTGTAACTAAAACACCTAAAAGCAACTTGGCAATATTGGACACTTTTCCTGTGACCTCTTCTACTTTCTGCAGTTATATTTTGTGCAGTCAAATTAAATTAGTTGTGATTCATCCTGAATAAATGATGAAAGATTAAATAATTGCTTGGATACAGTGAAATATCTTCTAATGAAATTTTGCCTGAAACCATTTTACTTTGGAAAGATCAATTTCCTGTTCTAAACTTACTGACACAGAATGATTCCTGTGTTCTATCCTGAAAGTGGTTGCACTGTAAAAGCCAGTGATTTCATTCCTAATCACACTGTGTTCCAAGTCTAACATTTTTGTTAAAGGTTTATATAATGACACAAAAGGGAGTACTTATTAGATTGTAGAAGATATAGATGACAGAATCAAGATTCAAAACAATCTTTAGCAGGGTGGAAGATAGACTTAAGTCAACTAGGTGAAATTGAACTGTAATAAACTTTAGATTCCAGCATTTCAATTTGCACAAGGAAAGGAGTGGGAAGATTCAACTTGACAGTACTTTTTTAAAAAAGATCTGGGAGTTTTAGTTGGACTGTGTCCCCAGCATGGCCACTTGTGTGGCAGGGGTCTTGAGGAAGTTCCTGTAATTTGGGTTGCATTTATAATTGGATGCGTGAACTGTCTGATTTTAAGATGGCCATTAGCCAAACTAGTGAGCAACCAGGAGAAGGTGGTGCTTTTAAACCATGTGATATGTGGAAGGGTTAAGGAACTGGGATATGAGTGGTCTAAGGTATGGTTGGAGGTAGCACGGGGTTTGGTTGTTAGCAGTTTTCAAAAGGTACTTGTTTTCAGACATCTGAAGGCCTGTCGTTGAATAAATACTAAGAATTGTCTTGGGATTGTTCCAGGGAATGGGACTAGTGGGTTGAAGTTATGGGGTGTCAGATTTTTGCTTGGCTGAGCAAGAAATATAGCTAGAGCTGTGCAACAGTGGGGTAAGCTGCCTCAAAAAGTGACAAATTATCAATCACTGGAAGTATTTTAAAAATGCGAAGACTCGGTGCCCATCTGTTTGGGATATTGGGCAGGGATCTTTTATTGGAACTAGAGGTTGGACTGGATGACCTCTGCGGTCTCTTTAGCCCGAAGTTTCTGAATCTGAGGGGAAAATGAGTAGAGTGTATTTACAGCTTACTGATCACAGAGGGAACAATCTTGTTTAAACTGCTTCTTTCAAGGTGGCATTTTTGAGTTGGCATTTAAAACTGTACCATTTGAACAGGTATAGTTCAATGATCCAATTGTTTTTCAGCAACATTCCAGGATCTCTGAGAGCAGATACTATATTCTTCAGTATGTCTGGCTAAAGTTTTTAAGAAAGATACTGTTTTCTCCTTTTAGGTATATTCTGTCCAAATACATAACCAGAGATATCTTTAATTTTGTATTTTATTAGAAAATGTTTGAAGTATGTAGACATTGCATTTGATGAAAGTGGTAACTACTATATATTGAATATTAGATAATTTGTTTATTTAATCCTCTCAATAATCCTGTAAGAGATTTACTAGTATTGCCTACAAGTAAAGTGACTGAAGCTTAAGTTACTTATCCAGGGTTTCTTCCACTAGACATGTGGTAGAGCTTTGGTTCAGGCCCATGTTGGTCTTTTTTTTTTTTTTTTTTTGAGACGGAGTTTCGCTCTTGTTACCCAGGCTGGAGTGCAATGGCGCGATCTCGGCTCACCGCAACCTCCGCCTCCTGGGTTCAGGCAATTCTCCTGCCTCAGCCTCCTGAGTAGCTGGGATTACAGGCACACGCCACCATGCCCAGTTGAATTTTTGTATTTGTAGTAGAGACGGGGTTTCACCATGTTGACCAGGATGGTCTTGATCTCTTGACCTCGTGATCCACCCGCCTCGGCCTCCCACAGTGCTGGGATTACAGGCTTGAGCCACCGCGCCCGGCCAATGTTGGTCTTTTTGCAAAGGCAGAACTAACTAGAGCAGGCAGTTGTGGCTCAGGTAAGAACTAAGATGGACTTAGTTGGATTTTAGAATTGGCTGGGCGCAGTGGCTCACACCTGTAACTCTAGCACTTTGAGAGGCTGAGGCAGGAGGATCACGTGAGGTCAGGAGTTTGAGACCAGCCTGGCCAAAATGGCAAAACTCCATCTCTACTAAAAATCCAAAAATTAGCTGGGCGTGGTGGCACATGCCTGTATTCTCAGCTACTTGGAAGGCTGAGGCAGGAGAATCCCTTGAACCCAGGAGGCAGAGATTGCAGTGAGCTGAGATTGCACCACCGCATTCCAGCCTGGGTGACAGAGCAAGACTCTGTCTCAACAACAACAACAACAACAACAACAACGACAAAAGAATTAATAAGAATTAATGGTGTTTGAGTCTTAAATCTGTTATTGATTCTTACCTTGGGTGAATTCCATCTTCTCCTGAGCCTCAGTTTATCCACAGAATTGTCCTGGAGTTTAAGTGACAAGTTACATATGAGCACACTCTGTACACTTTAAACTATAAAAAGAATTTAGAAGTGGCTGTTATCATTGGAGAGCAAGATTAGAGCTCAGGTTTGGCTCATTTCCCAGGCCAAGGCTCTTTTTCCTGGTAGGCTCTTTGTAGATGTACTTAATACCAGATTGGAGATCTAGGGTGGTTTTTGTGTATACCAGGCATCTCTCAGAACAAATACCACTATCCATCTGGAATCAGATTTGTATATACCTTTCTTGTATTGAGCTGTTTAATGAGCTAACTGGGTATTAAGATAACTAGAACGTTCTACTACTTGAAGGTGAAGGGTTATGTTACTATATTAGTTTCAGTTTTCCAACTTGTGCGTTAGAGGGTGTCATAGATTCTTTGTTAAAGGGATAGGGGATGTGATTCTATAGAAGGAGCTAAATGGGAAGTTTCTTTTATGTGTGAGACTTGGGAAATATAATACCTAGCTGAAAGCAGGATTACTTACTCTTTTTTTTTAAAGTTTAAGATTTCTTGAAATGAGTTTAATGTACTTTCATCAGATTTTTTGTATCATAGACTTATTCTTTGATTTTATGTTTATAGCAGACTCATACCTTGAACCACTTTTATATAGTTTTGTTAATTTCAATAAAGATAATTAAATGTATAATTTAGATGTGATTATGCCCCATAAATAACTTCATATAAGAAGTGAAAAAATTCTAAAAACAATTCCTTCTCAGACTGTGACCCAATTTCTTGTTGAAAAATATAGTCACTGTGGCTGTGTTATGTAATACCTGCCTGTCATTACTTCTGTGGTCATTCTGTGTCTGAAAAAGTAATGCTAAAGAATCTTTTAGTTTATTTGTGTAAGTTTCATTATTAAGGACCTTTCCCCTCTTTTTATCTTTTAAGGTCTTGATTTCCCAGTTAAAGATGTTCTTCACCCGAATGCACTCTTTCCTGTTGGTAAAATAAGACAACCGTCAACATTGCCTGTTTGTCTGCTTTTGACTCTCTTAAGGATGGATGTTTGTAAGATGTTGCTTAATACAATCTGGAATACTCTGTCCATTTGTTGAATTGTAAATGACTTTCAAATGTGCAAGCTCTGTTGAATACAAAGAGAACCTCTATGGGTAACTTTTGTGTTGAAGAAGTCATTTGTCAACCATGGTAAAACTTGCAAACCCACTTTATACAGAGTGGATTCTTGAAGCTATACAGAAAATAAAAAAGCAAAAGCAAAGGCCCTCTGAAGAGAGAATCTGCCATGCAGTCAGTACTTCCCATGGGTTGGATAAGAAGACAGTCTCTGAACAGCTGGAACTCAGTGTTCAGGATGGCTCAGTTCTCAAAGTCACCAACAAAGGCCTTGCCTCCTATAAGGACCCAGACAACCCTGGGCGCTTTTCATCAGTTAAACCAGGCACTTTTCCTAAGTCAACCAAGGGGTCTAGAGCATCATGTAATGATCTCCGCAATGTGGATTGGAATAAACTTTTAAGGAGAGCAATTGAAGGACTTGAGGAACCAAATGGCTCCTCCCTGAAGAACATAGAGAAGTATCTCAGAAGTCAAAGTGATCTCACAAGCACCACCAACAACCCAGCCTTTCAGCAGCGCCTGCGACTGGGAGCCAAACGCGCTGTGAACAATGGGAGGTTACTGAAAGACGGACCACAGTACAGGGTCAATTATGGGAGCTTAGATGGCAAAGGGGCGCCTCAGTATCCCAGTGCTTTCCCATCCTCGCTCCCACCTGTCAGCCTTCTGCCCCATGAGAAAGACCAGGTAAGCGAAGGAGTAATGTTCATGCATTCTCACTACTGTCCTTTTGTCTTCTACGGTTTCGCCAAAGTTTTATGTGGACAAAAGTTCCCAGCAAAGTTTGATAAAATTGAATGTTTTGCCTTAGAGCAGGCTTTTGTATTTTAAAATATATATATTGTATTGCATTGTGTTGAGGATTTCCTCATCGATTGGCCAAGAATTTAATGGAACAATCATGTGGTTTGTTTTTAAGCTCTAATTTTGCTAAGGAAGGATAACATTAATCTTCCTTCCTCCAGGCAGGGTCATATATATTTCAGAAATGTAAGAAAGGCCATCCTATATTTTTCTCCTTATTACTATTTTTCAAAGAAGACGCTACAGACTTTTTATCTTCTTCTTCTTCTTTTTTTTGAGACAGAGTCTCGCTCTGTTGCCCAGGTTGGAGCACAATGGAGTGATCTTGGCTCACTGCAATCTCTACCTTCCAGCTTCAAGCGATTCTCCTGCTTCCCAAGTACCTGGAATTATAGGTGCCCACCACCACATCTGGCTAATTTCTGTATTTTTAGTAGAGACAGGATTTCACCATCTTGGCCAGGCTGGCCTGGAACTCCTGACCTCAACTGATCCGCCCACCTTGGCCTCCCAAAGTGGTGGGATTACAGGTGTGAGCTACCAGGCCTGGCCAGACTTCTTTTTTTTTCCGAGACAGAGTCTTGCTCTGTCACCAGGCTGGAGTGCAGTGGTGCGATCTTGGCTCATTGCAACCTCTGTCTCCGGGTTCAAGCAGTTCTTCTGCCTCAGCCTTCCGAGTAGCTGAGACTACAGGCATGCGCCACCATGCCCAGCTAATTTTTGTATTTTTAGTAGAGATAGGGTTTCACCACATTGGCCTAGATGGTCTCGATCTCTTGACCTTGTGATCCGTCTGCCTCAGCCTCCCAAAGTGCTGGATTACAGGCGTGAGCCACCACTCCCAGCATCCAGACTTCTTATTTTAAGGGTGATAATCTATGCATTTAAAAGTTATTTTAATATGTGACCTAAATCCCTCTTTTCAATTTAAAGTCATTTTTTATTGTCCACTTCTCTGTTGTAGGTGAATGTTTATTTTGTCTCATACAGTATCTTTTTAAAATACTCTGATTTCTTGGACCTTATGTTATTTCTATAGTATTTACAAATATATGACAGAATTCTCTTTACATTACTGCTACCACTTTAAGTCTTTGGTTGAGTAGGATTTTTCTTTGTTTTGTTTCAAAGCTGCTGTATTTAATTCCCAAACCAAAAACAAAGTAGAGTAGCAGAAAGTTATTTATAGTTCCTGTCTAGTTTTGGGGTTTGTTCTCTGTCTTTTGGGTGAGCAAATACATTGATATCAGTTAATTTTATTAACACGTTATAAAACATTAATTGTTGATAGAAAAACGTGGTTTCGGCTGGCTCCTGCGTGTAATCCCAGCACCTTGTGAGGCCAGGGTGGGAGGATTGCTTGAGCCCAGGAGTTTAAGACTAGACTAGGCAACATAGTGAGATCCCCATCTCTACAAAAAATTAGCCGGGTTTGGTGATACACATCTGTAGTCCCAGCTACTCAGGAGGCTGAGGTGGGAGGATCACTTGAGCATGGGAGGTGGAGGTTTCAGTGAGCCTTGATTGTACTCCAGCCTGGGTGACGGAGCGAGATCCTGTCTCAAAGATAAAGAAAGGAAGAAATAAAAGGTGGTTTTATCTTATGGCTTACTGCAGCCTTGACCTTTTGGGATCAAGTGGTCCTCCCAAGTAACTGGGACTATAGGTGTATGCCACCATGCCCAGCTAATTTTTAAAATTTTTTGTAGCGATGGAGTTTTACCATGTTGCCTGAGCTAAGTACAGTTTAGAAACAATTGAAACACATGTGTTAGGAAAAGTTATGCTCCTCTTCTTTGGATACCATGAACCTTTGAAATGGAACCTGTTTTCCTCAATGCTTTAGCTGGTAGAAGCCCAGCTAAAGCGTTTGAACTTTAAATCAGCCCATGGAAAGGCAAACCACTTGGTCCTACAAATTGGATAAGACCAGGTAGTTTGCCTGTGGGCTGATCTAAAAGGCTAGAGTACAGTGGCACCATCTCGGCTCACGGCAACCTCCGCCTCCTGGGTTCAAGTGATCCTCTCACCTCAGCCTCCCAAGTAGCTGGGACTATAGGTGTGGACCACCATGCCTGGGTAATTTTTGCACTTTTTGTAAAGATGAGGTTTCACTGTGTTGCCCAGGCTGGTCTCCAACTCCTGGGCTGAAGACATCCTCCCACCCTGGCCTCCCAAGATGCTGGGATTACAGCCATGAGCCACTGTGCCTGGCCAACACTTATTTCCTAACTATATTTTTGTTTCATTAGTCTTCTGGATCAAAAGGATTTATTTGATCCTTAGGTGGTGGTTGTGTTTGTGTAACCAATCTTTAGTTCTCTGTGAGACAGTGTGGCCATAAGGAGAGAAGTAAACTTATGAAATTTTCTTCTTAATAACATTTGTTAAAAGAAAATACAAAAAGTGACTTAAATCCTAATTCATGTATCTGATATAGCCAAATCAGGCAACTCTGTTTTTAATTAAAACAATTTTTTTGGTGGGGGGGGGTATAGACTCTTGCTCTGTTGCCAGGCTGGAGTGCAGTGGGGTGATCTCGGCTCACTGCAACCTCCACCTCCCAGGTTCAAGCGATTCTCCTGACTCAGCTTCCCTAGTAGCTGGGACTACAGGCATGGGCCACCACATCTGGCTAATTTTTTTGTATTTTAATAGAGACAGGGTTTTACCATGTTGGCCAGGATGGTCTTGATTTTCTGACCTCGTGATCCACCCGCCTTAGCCTCCCAAAGTGCTGGAATTACAGGTGTAAGCCACTGCACCCAGCCTTAATTAAATATCTTTTATAAAAGCTTATACTATGAAGAAATTCCTTAAGGGACTATAGAGCCATTTCTTGATGGATTTGGATATCTCTGTTTTTTAAAATATGTATACTACCTTAAGGTATGTTAAGGTTTTATAATGATCAGATACATGGACTAATTCAGGCAGCTTTAGGCAATTTAATAGTATGTTTCAATAATTTTGTGATTCAGGGATAATTTTACTTGTGATAGAGGAGTCAGTACAAATTTTCCACAGTCCCTTCTGATCCTTTACTTTAACCTTGCTTATCATTTCTTGCTAACATTATCATATTTTTTCAGGCAGCATCTGTACAGAAGTATTTTTAGTCTAAAGGAAAATTCATGTCTGAAAGTGTCTAAGATTGAGAGCAGAGTAATTTATTGCTTAGCAGGCAATTATTACTGCTCTTTTTATGATGCTGATCTTTAAATTGTCTAGTTAGCATCATGCTATAATGAGTAAAGCTGATAAATGTTTTCTAGAATTTATATTTGTTGAAATTTGGAGACTAATTGTATTATCATCTGATTCTTAGAAAATGAAAATAAATAAAAATCAGTTCAAACAAATTTGGGAACATGTTTGTATTCTTTAATAGCATTTTTGGCTGGGTGCAGTGGTTCACACCTGTAATCCCAGCACTTTGGGAGGCCAAGGCAGGTGAATCGCAAGGTCAGGAGATTGAGAGCATCCTGGTCAACATGGTGAAACCCCGTCTCTACTAAAAATATAAAAAATTAGCCAGGCGTGGTGGCAACTGCCTGTAGTCCCAGCTACTTGGGAGGCTGAGGCAGGAGAATCACTTGAACCCCAAAGGCAGGGTTGCAGTGAGCCGAGATTGCACCCACTGCACTTCTGCCTGGGGACAGAGTGAAACTATGTCTCAAAAAAATAAAAGCATTTTTCTTAAAAAATGTGATAAAATTACATCATAATATATTACCCTTTGATATTAAAAGTGGTAAATTGTTTAAAATCATGTAAACTCACTAAGTAAATATAATAGAAATTCTTAGCCTGGGATCCACAAATGAGCTTGGGTAGGTATCCCACAAATCCTCGGAAATAGAATGTAAAATCATGTGTGTATTCACGTTTTTCTCTTTTTCTTTTTCTTTTTTTCTTTTTGAGACGTCGTTTCTTTCTCTTATCACCCAGGCTCGAGTGCAGTGGTGGGATTATGGCTCACTGCAACCTCCGCCTCCTGGGTTCAAGTGATTCTCCTGCCTCAGGCCCCCGACTAGCTGGGACTACAGACACTGGCTATCATGCCCGGCTAATTTTTTGTATTTTTAGTAGGGATGGGGTTTCACTGTGTTAGCCAGGATGGTCTCTATCTCCTGACCTTGTAATCTGCCCTCCTCCACCTCCCAAGGTGCTGGGATTACAGGCGTGAGCCACCGCGCTGGGCCCATTGTTCTTGATGTGCTCTAGAAGTCATAGAGTTTGCATTGCATTGTGGGAGGAAATTTATGATATAAATGAAAACAGTTCCAAAATGGAGTGATCTCAATTACAATTTAGTCAACTAATGCCTTTTTTCTTTTTGAGACAGAGTGTCTCTCTGTTCCCCAGGCTGGAGTGCAGTAGCATGATCTTGGCTCACTGCAACCTCAGCCTCCCAGGTTCAAACAATTCTTGTGCCTCAGACTTCAGAGTAGCTGGGATTACAGGTATGTGCCACCCCACCTGGCTAATTTTTTATTTTTAGTAGAGACGGGGTTTCATTAATGTTGTCCAGGCGAGGTCTTGAACTCCTGGCTTCAAGTGATCTGCCTGCCTTAGCCTCCCACAGTGCTGGGATTACAGACGTGAGCTACCACACCACATGCCTGGACTAACTAATGACGTTTGTTTTTTTGAGGTGGAATCTCGCTTTGTTGCCCAGGCTGGAGTGCAGTGGTGCGATCTTGGCTCACTGCAACCTCTGCCTCCTGGTTCAAGTGATTCTCCAACTTCAACCTCCCACATAGCTGGGATTGCAGGCGTGTACCACCATGCCCGGTTAATTTTTGTATTTTTAGTAGAGACAAGGTTTCATCGTGTTGGCCAGGCTAGTCTCAAACTCGTGACCTCAAGTGATCCCCACCTACCTCAGCCTCCCAAAGTGCTGGGATTACAGGTGTGAGCCACTGCACCCAGCCATGACTTTCAAAGAAATTGTTATTCTGGTTACTTTTTTGAGCAGTTACATTAAATGTAAAACCAAATAAAAATAGTAAAAACAATAACTAACATTTTGTAATTGTTAAATGCTGGCGCTATTCCAAGTACTTTACATTTATTATTTTTTTGACTCATCACAATAACCGCAAGGGAGGTAGATTATTACCCTTATTTTACAGATGAAAAAATGAGGCTGAAAGCTTAAGTGATTTGCCCAAGGTCACTTATAGAGCTAGTGAGTGGTGAAGCCAAGATTCCGACGAGACAGTCTGACTCCAGAGCTCTTTACCACGGGGCAGTAACACTGGTCAACAGTGGTGGCTTTTTATTAACAGTAAAAGTATCTCTTCCAGTTCTTCAAATGATTAGAAGCAGCTTTGCCCCAACAAATAGATTCCCATCTAGCATTTTAAATTTGGTAGTTGCAATAAGCTTATTACAGTTTTTAAAGTAGATACTATTTATAATATTAGCAATATGGAAAGGCAGTAGAGAAAGTAGTAAGTCTGTGTCTAATTAGATTTAACATCATCATCATTCTGATGCATGACTGCTAGGAGGAATACAATGCAAGTTAAAATAGAAGGGCTCTTTCCTTCTGAAATGTAATTGCACATCTTCTGATAGTCTAGAATTCAAATTGGGTATTACCACACTGGCTCCTTCGCATAAATTCTTTGTATTTATTTAAGAAAGCTCTCTTCGGTGAGGTGATATGGAAATGAATTAAACCACAGAAGATAAAACTTTATCTTTGACTTGGTGAGGGAGCTCCTAAAGGATAGTATTAGTGTTTCTCATTAAAAGTAGTAAAGCTCAATTAGGTCAGATTATGAGGACTTTGGAAAGTCAAATATTCTTTTTTTTTTTCTTTTTTCTGAGACAGAGTTTTGTTCTTGTTGACCATGCTGGAGTGCAATGGCACGATCTCCGCCTCCCAGGTTCAAGCGATTTTCCTGCTTCAACCTCCCGAGTTGTTGGGATTATAGGCATGAGCCACCACACCTGGCTAATTTTGTATTTTTAGTAGAGATGGGGTTTCTCCTTGTTGGACATGCTGGTCTTGAACTCCCGACCTCGGGTGATCCGCCCACTTCCGCCTCCCAAAGTGCTGGTATTACAGGTGTGAGCCACTGTGTCCAGGCTGGCCGGAAAGTCATATATTCTAAGAGAGACTTCTGTTATCACTGTGCACTTTATAGCACTAAGATTCCATTTGAATGTTTGAGCTTTAGCATTTTTATAAAATCAGTTTAGTTTCATTTTAAAATAAAGTATTTGGTATTTCACTTTAGTGAGAATGTCTTCATAAAATTTATTAAGTGTCAAATCTTGTTGTATTTCCAGTGTAGTACATAATGTGGAAATTCTCATTCCGACATTGGCATCATTGTTGGAAGGTGAGACACTTTCAGTATCAAGTAGGGCTTTGGATGTTTTTCTCTTGGAGAAATAATTGTATTAGAATCTTCCAAAAACCTTCAAGCATAATTACAAAAACGGTGATACTGTCAATATCATTACTGTCAATAAGAAAAAAAATAAAATGATTTTTAAAAGAAGTTCAGATGATCAGAAACGGGGTTGAAAGACAAATATAGGACACTTGTCATGTGTGCTCTTGGCTTGTTCAGTTTTTCATTCTGTTTCTCCTGCCCCTTTTAGAGAGATACTTTATTAGGGTTTTTGGCAATGTTATTAAATATTTCTGTAAATAGAAGATAAATTTATATCCTACAGCAGTTTCTTGTGTTGTATAGATGCCATGAATTAGATAACTTTATTTTTAGGTTTTCCTTTCTTCTGTTTTCTCCGTTCTGTTCTTCCTATCCAGTCCCCTTATCCCTGCCCTAGAGTAGACCCTCCTCATCTGTTCTGAGACTTTTCCAATAGCCTGTATTTTATGAAGGACCATTCGTTAGTTCATATTGTTCTTTGATGTGGCAGGCTTCCAGAAGTCTCTCAGCCCTATGGGAATTGTTCATAGTCTCAGGCGACTCTGGATCTTTCTTGGCAGAAATGTGTATATTTTTTATCTGCTAATTATAGAGCCCGAATGTCCTCTCTGTTGACCTTCTTGGTTTTCCTTTGAATTGGTGTCCTTTGTGTTGCAGATGTCATCTTTCTCAAAGAGTGCTTGATTATATATATTTAACTGAAAATCGAATAAATCTCTATATACAGTAAAATATATTCTTCAGAATCACCTGCATTTTGGAATTGGTATGGATAAAGTCAGTTTTGGAATCACTAAAGTCAGACAGAAACCTATTGTAATGTGAAAGACTAGGTGGATCAAATACTTGCTGTTCCAGGGTCATGGAAGGAAATAAAAAGCAGTTCATGTTCTTCTTATAATTAAGCTTCAGAAGTTCTTCAGAATAGCAGTGTCTGAGGACTGCTTTTGTGAGCAGGTAGTACCAGTTGTTGAGACATTGTTGAGAGAGCACATGGATTGTCTCAAACTAGTTAGTTGGGTCAAGGGAAAGATAAAATGAAGAGTGAATGAGTCTTTCTATTGTACTCTGAGGCATGACAGTGTGTTCCACTTTTGAGCTTTTATCAAGATGGGACTTGTCTAGACTTCTAATGAAATGGGCTTCAGGTAAAGTAGAAACATTATGTCAAAAGGATTTTTGATTGTTCAAATGAATGTTAAACAGTCCTTTAACTCTTTGGATCTTGGATATGTTTGATACTTGTGGTACTTTACTGCAACACATGATCCTGTCCTGAATGATTAGCAGCTTTCAGGAGTTACTCTTGTATTCCCAGCTACATCTGTGATACTTTCAATGCTAAGAAAATCTATATTTTATAGCTTCGAAGTTATGTAACAGTTAAGTACTATTTGCTGATTTATTTCGATTTTGTCATAAATGACAAAGATTTTATTCATCCTTTCTCTTCAAACATTTTTAAACAAACGGTACATTTTAATGTTTCTCAAAAATGAAGGTCTATATTCTTTTTGTATGTTTTATCTTTGTATGTTGTTATTATTTCTGAGACAGGGTCTCACTATGTTGCCCAGGTTAGAGTACAGTGGTTTGATCATGGCTCACTGCAGCCTTGACCTCCTGGGCTGAAGTGATCTTAGCCTCCTGAGTAATTGGGACTACAGGTATACCCTACCGTGTCTGGCTATTTTTTTTTTTTTTTTTTTTTTTTTGAGACAGCCTTAATCTGTCGCCCAGGCTGGAATGCAGTGGTGTAATCATGGCTTATTGCAGCCTCAACCTCCCTGGGCTCAAGTGATCAATTCTCCCACCTTGGGCCCCCAAGTAGCTGGGACTATAGATATACACCACTACACCCAGCTAATTTTTGTATTTTTTGTAGAGATGGGGTTTTGCCACATTGCCCAGGTCTTGAACTCCTGAGCTCAAGCAGTGCACACATCTTGGCCTCCCAAAGTACTGGGGTTGTAGGTGTGACCACTGTGTCCGGCCTGTTATTTTTAATATATAAGAAATGCCTTTTTTTTTTTGTTTTGAGACAGTCTTGCTTCTTGCTTTGTTACCCAGGCTGGGGTGCAGTGGTGCCATCTCGGCTCACTGCAACCTCCGCCACCCAGGTTCAAGCAATTCTCCTGCCTCAGCCTCCTGAGTAGCTGGGGTAACAGGCATGAGCCACCATGCCTGGCTAATTTTTTTTGTATTTTTAGTAGACATGGGGTTTCACCATATTGGACAGGCTGGTCTCAAACTCCTGACCTTGTGATCCGCCTGCCTTGGCCTCCCAAAGCGCTGGGATTACAGGCGTGAGCCACCGCGCCCGGCCCATTGTTTGTTTTATCGTGACAGTAGCAATGCGTTTTAATTATAAAATTCTTGACTTTTTCTTTTGTTTATAAACTTCCTTTTCTTGGCCCTGCACATTAAACTATAGTAGATAAGGTGAAACTGTTCTCTAGTCACACTAGCATTTAAAATGTGAACCTGAATCTTCTTAGGTACTTTCATCTCTCTAATCTATTAATGTTCATGAGTACATAAACATCAATTAGCTCACCAAATTAAAGTTAGCAAATGCGTCAGCCATGTAATTTGCTTGTGACATTTTGAGTTAGCAAGGCCATGAGGGAAGTATGTTTTTGTGAGTGGGTGTGCTTATCGCTCTACGTCTTCAGGTGGTGATGGGAAGTTGTATATGTAAAAGAAGGAGTTGTGGCAGTGCATGTTGTGAAATGTTAAATGTACATATCCCTCTGTTTGGGGCAGAACCACTTTACCAGAGAAGTCTCCAAGAGTTGCAAACTACATATTTCTTTTTCCTTATACAAGTGAATCTTTTAATTAGCGTAATATTATGTAGAGTGTACATTTTTTTTTTCTGGTTTTGTTTTATGAAAGGTGATATTTTGAGAAATCTGCCAAATGAGCAATATAGACAAAGTTTCAGAATGAATGATACTAGATTTAAACTATAATGCTGATCTCTGCAAAGATACAAAATAAATACTAATCAGTGATCTAAGCAAAATCCAGGAAGGATTTGTGTTAATTTGACAAGTGAGTTTAGAATTCTTTAGCCACCATTTTTTAGAAACCAGCTTTGTTCATACATCCTTTCTCTAATTTGCCTCACTTTTGATCTTTGATAAACCAGCTGCAATTTTGTTTCATTAACAAACTTAACTGGTTAACAGATGTTTGTTTTGGCTTGATTTTGTCCTTTCTATTAGAAACAGCATAGGCATACAAAAACCATGCTGGGCCTTTTCCTGTCTGTAGCTAGAGAGGCGTTATAGAAGAGCAACTTAATTTTACTTACAAGTTCAATTTTTCTTCCTCAGTATTAATATTATAGGTATACAAACATTTTAGCTTTCGTTTCCACCATCAGGGAGGTCTTTTGTTGTTAATCTTCCATCTGTTAGTCCAGTATATACTTCTCACCCCCCTTTTTAGCATCATAAAATCTCAGCACGCAGGGAAAAAGGTACTATTGCAGGAGAGGTAATTGAGATATCAGTGACTCTTCCACAGTTCAAGGGAAGGAGTGGAACTAGCCTGGTGAATTTAGATAATTTCTTTCTTCTTCTTTGATGTCAGTGAGCTGCCATATGGAGAGCAGTGAGGCCTGCAGGAAGGAGGTGAGCCTTGGTCTGGGCTGCCTGGGGTGTTCAGAGTGATATGGGCTGAGAGCCAGAGGCAGAGCTTGATTGTTTCTGTAGTAGTTCCTGATGTGACCAGCCGTACTTTTTGTCCAGAGTTTCTCCGTAGTGCTTGCCACCCTCTCCAATCATAAATGGGTATGGTGAGGTTTAAGAAACAGATCGTAATATTATATTGGGAAAGAGGAACAATAGTAAGAAAAGAATGTACTAAAATCTAGCAATAAGGCCTTTAAAAGATGACTCCCTTTTGATATTTGACCAACTTGTTTCTAAAATTAGTATTGTAGACACTTCTTTTTTCCTTTTTCTGAGACAGAGCCTTACCCTGTTGCCCAGGCTGAAGTGCAGTGGTGTGATTTCGGCTCACTGCAACCTCTGCCTCCTGGGTTCAAGCAGTTCTCCTGCCTCAGCCTCCCAGGTAGCCGGGATTACAGCTGCATGCCACCACACCTGGCTGATTTTTTGTATCTTTAGTAGAGACAGGATTTCACCATGTTGGCCAGGTTGGTCTCGAACTCCTGAGCTCCCAAAGTGCTGGGATTACAGGTATGAGCCACTGCGCCCGGCCTGTAGACACTTTTGTCTTATAACAAAACCCAGCTTTAGCTATTGAGCCTTGAGTTATGAGCAAAGCAGCAGAAAACAGGATCTGCTGGTAGAAGAGTATTGGCTCTTTGAAGAACATCAGCTGTTTTAGGTGGACTCCTGGCAGTGTTTGAGCAGACCTGGGAAAGGTAGGCATAGAGGACACTAGGAAGGTATTTCTCTCTTATCCTTTATAATTTATAAAATTATAGTATTTCAGAAATATTGAAAGAATAGTAAACACTCCATTTCTTACATATAGATTCACCAATTTTACCATTTTGCCACATTATTTTTCTTCCTGTGTGTATATGTTTTTATACATGGGTGTACATATATGTGTGTGTATTTATATATATATATATGCAGTATATTTACATATTCATAATTTTTGGCTGAACTGTTGGAAAATAAATGGCAAATATTTCACCCACAAATAATAATATATCAAAAATGTTCTCCTATATACCACAATACTTTTTCGTGTGTGTGTGTGATGGAATCTTGCTGTTGCCAAGGTTGGAGTTTAGTGGTGTGAATTTAGCTCACTGCAACCTCAAGCGATTCTCACGCCTCAGCCTCCCGATTAGCTGGGACTATAGGCACACACCACCATGCAGGCTAATTTTTGTATTTTTAGTGGAGATGGGGTTTCACCATGTTGGCCAAGCTGGTCTTGAACTCTGGACCTCATGATCCACCCACGCCGGCTTCCCAAAGTGCTGGGATTACAGGCGTGAGCCACCACGCCTGGCCTACTATGACACTACTATGCAAAAAATTCAGCAGTGGAATGAGTGTTAACTGATAGTCCAATATTTCCCCAAATGTCCCCAAAAGCTCTTAACTTCTGACTTTTTTTGAGACAGAGTCTCACTCTGTTCCCCAGGCTGGAGGGCAGTGGTGTGATCTCTGCTCACTGCAATCTCCACCTCCGAGGTTCAAGTGATTCTTCTGCCTCAGCCTCCTGAGTAGCTGGGACTACAGGTGTGTGCCACCATGCCCAGCCAACTATTTTGTATTTTTTAGTAGAGATGGGGTTTCTCCATGTTGGCCAGGCTGGTCTTAACTCATGACCTCAGGTGATCCACGTGCCTCGGCCTCCCAAAGTGCTGGGATTAAAGGCATGAGCCACTGTGCCTGACCAACCTTTGACTTTTGATCCAGGATCCAACCAAGGATCATGTATTGGATTTGGCTGTCATGTCTTCTTTAATAGAGAACAGTTTTCCCTCCTTTTTGCTTCTGAAAACGTTGACATTTTTGAAGAGTCTAGGGTAGCTGTTTTGTAGGATGTCCCACAATTAGTATTTGTCTGACTGTGTCTACATGATTAGATTCAGAGTAAACGTTTTTGACAAGAATAGTGTGTGGGGGGCTGAAAGTGGTGGCTCACACCTATAATTCCAGCACTTCGGGAGGCTAAGATGGGTGGATTCTTGAGCTCGGGAGTTTGAGACCAGCCAGGGCAGCATGGTGAAACCCCGTCTCTACAAAAAATACAAAAAAATCAGGGAGTGTGGTGGCGCGTGCTTGTAGTCCCAGCTACTTGGGAGGCTGAGGTGGAAGGATCGTTTGAATCTGGGAGGTGGAGGTTGCAGTGAGCCAAGGTCGTACCACTGCTTTCCAGCCTAAGTGACAGAGTGAGACTCCATCTCGAAAAGGAAAAAAAAAAAAAAAAAAGAAAACATACTGTGTGGGGGATGTTGTGTATTTCTTCTTGTGAGATACCAGGAGATAAATAATTTCAGGTTGTCTCATTACTGGTGGTGCTTATTTTATCAGTTGGTTAAGGTTGCCTGCTAGATCTTTATTTATAAAGGCACATTTTCCCTTTTGTAATTAACAAGTAATCTGTGCAGGGATACTTTGAAACCATGTGAGTAACCTTTCACCCAGTGTATATTAGTTTTCTATTGCTGCGGTAACAAATTACAGCAACTTAGTGGTTTAACACAATACAAATTTATTGTCTTACAGTTCAGTAGGTCAGAAGTCCAACATGGGTCTCTTAGGTTAAAATCAAGGTGAAGGCAAAATAATGTTATTTTCTGGAGGCTCTAGGAGAAAATCTGTTTCCTTGTTTTTTGAGCTTCTAGAGGCTGCCTATATTCCTTTACTCATGGTCCCTTCCTCCATCTTTAAAGCCAGCAGTGTTGCATCTCTGACCATTCTTCTGCAGTCACCTCTCCCTCTTACCACAGCCTGGACAGCTTCTTGGCTTTTAAAGGGTACATATTATTAGATTGAGCCCACTTGGATAATCCAGATAATGTCCTTATCTCACAGTCCTTAACTTTATCATATCTGCAGGTTTATTTTGCCATCTGAGGTTCTGGACATTAGAGAGTAAACATTTTGGCCAGACGTGGTGGTTCACGCCTGTAATCCCAGCACTTTGGGAGGCCAAGGTGGGCGGATCACTTGAGTTGGGGAATTTGAGACAAGCCTGACCAACATGGAGAAACCCCATTTCTACTAAAAATACAAAAAATTAGCTGGGTGTGGTGGTACATGCCTGTAATCCTGGCTACTGGGGACGCTGAGCAGGAGAATCACTTGAACTTGGGAGGCGGAGGTTGCGGTGAGCTGAGATTTCGCCATTGCATTCCAGCCTGGGCAGTAAGAGTCAAACTCCATCTCAAAAAAAAAAAAAAAGGAAGTAGACATTTTTTGGGGCCCTTTATTTTGCCTGCCACACAACGTTTAATATTGTCACTTAAATCAAATTTTGCATTGGGGTTTGCAAATCCTTGAAGGTTTTTGGGCTATGGTGGACCATGGTCAAGTCTGCTTAGAAAGGAATGCGGGCCAGGTGCAGGTGGCTCACATCTATAATCCCAGTGCTTTGGGAGGACAACGCAGGTGGATCACTTGAGGCCAGGAGTTTGAGATCAGCCCAAAACAACATAGTGAGATCCCATCTTTATAAAAAATTAGCCAAGTGTGGTGGCACACAACCGTAGTCCTAACTACTTGTTAGGAGGCTGAAGTGAGAGGATTGCTTGAGTCCAGGAGTTTGAAGCTGCAGTGAGCTATGATTGTGGCACTGCACTCCAGCCTGGGTGACTGAGCAGTCTTCTTAATTAGAAAAAAAAAAAAAAAAAGGGAAAAAAAACCCAGAAAGGAATGAATCACAATTTATGAGAGTAATGCTAGCTGAAGGCTGGGGGTCAAGAGGCCTGAGTTTCGAGTCTCATGGTACATCCTGAGTCATTTCCAGGAAGGCAGGAATGGGGGCTACCTGTTCCCTCCACTTCATGTTCCTTTCCTCACAAATTGAAGAACTGAAGAATGGATTTGGCACTAATAGATAGCTTCAGAGTTTTTAACAATGCAAGTTTAGATGTGTTAATTTTTTTTTGTTTGTTTTTGTTTTTGAGACAGGGTCTTGCTCTGTTGCCCAGGCTGGAGTGCTGCAGTGGCACAATATCAGCTCACCACAATCCCTGCCTTCTGGGTTCAAGCGATTCTCTTGCCTCAGCCTCCTGAGTAGCTGGGACTACAGGTGTGAGCCACCATTCCTGGCTAATTTTTGCTTTTTAGCAGGGATGGGGTTTTGCCATGTTGGCCAGGATGGTCTGAAACTCCTGACCTTATGATCTGCCTGCCTTGGCCTCCCAAAGTGCTGGGATTACAGGCATGAGCCACTGTGCCCTGCCTCTTTGATGATATTTTAAAGACTAAGTAACATCTGAAGAATTTTATTTATTTAGACAAAGCCTTGCTCTTTTTTTTTTTTTTTTTTGAGACGGAGTTTCGCTCCCGTTACCCAGGCTGGAGTGCAATGGCGCGATCTCGGCTCACCGCAACCTCCGCCTCCTGGGTTCAGGCAATTCTCCTGCCTCAGCCTCCTGAGTCGCTGGGATTACAGGCACGTGCCACCATGCTCAGCTAATTTTTTTGTATTTTTAGTCGAGACGGGGTTTCACCATGTTGACCAGGATGGTCTCGATCTCTTGACCTCGTGATCCAACCGCCTCGGCCTCCCAAAGTGCTGGGATTACAGGCTTGAGCCACCGCGCCCGGCCGACAAAGCCTTGCTCTGTTGCCCAGGCTGGAGTGCAGTGTTGCGATCTTGGCTCACTGCAGCCTCCACCTTCCAGGTTCAAGCAATTCTCATGCCTCAGCCTCTTGAGAACTGGAATTACAGGTGCCCGCCACCACACCCAGCTAATTTTTTATTTTTTTAGTAGAGATGGGGTTTTGCCGTGTTGACCAGGCTGGCCTTGAACTCCTGGCCTCAGCGATCCACGCATCTTGGCCCCTCAAAGTGCTGGGATAACAGATGTGAGCCTCTGTGCCCGGCAGAGTCTTTTGCAGTAGCTACAGTTAGTTGGAATGTTTTGGAAATTCTGACTATTCCAATTGTTAAAGAATAACTGTATAGTTAGCTTAATAAATGTGTTTTCTGGAACTGATAAAAAAGATGATTTTTTCATCTAATGAGCTCTGACCCTCTAAACCTTCTAACTTATCTCATTTTCCACCAGCTACAGAAATATAACAAGATGCCAACAATTACATCCTCACTGAACATGTATACCAACTTATAAAATCACCCATTTGTTGGAAAATTGTGTAATATCTTGATTTTAATTTAGTATGACATGTTGGTTAGCAGTAAATCTTGTAAGTGTATGAACACAAGCCTGCAGGCAGTTTGGAGAACACTGATCAGGTATAAATTGTATGTATTTTTCTGGCTGCTAAAATTTTTATAGCAGAATTAAATAAAGAGCCAGCATTGAGAACACCGCTTTTTAGGTTGTTTTTTATTTTGACGTGTGTCTTGTGGAAAGTGCCTTTTCTCTCCTGAAATTCATGATTTGTGTCTCTGACTATTTAGGTTCCCCATTTATTATGTGACACAGCAAAAGCAAACAAACAGTTAAAATGTGTATTTGTGCCTTGTGAAGTGTGCATTATAAGCAGTTAATATTAGATTTGAAGACTGTACAGAAAACATGCAAGAAGATATTAATATTAAACAGTGCTTATTGTATACCAGGTAATGCTCTAAGTGTTTAATATATATGGAATAATTTTGCATGAACTTCCAGAGATAAGTACTGTTATTAACTGAATTTTACAGATGAAGAAACAGGTGACTTGCCCAAGAGTGCACAGGAAGTGTTGGAGCTGATGTTTCAATCCTGGTGCACAGGCAGAGGGTAGTATAGTCAGTTTATCACCTCCTGCTTCTCATTTCTTCAGATGAAATCAACACATACCTAGTGAGTCCTTGTAATATATAAAATACTGTATTAGACATATAATATGAAAGTTACCACATATTTAAATTGTAATTAAAATATCAGTTGAGGCCAGGCATGATGGGCTCGCGCTTGTAATCCCAGCACTTTGGGAGGCTGAGGCAGGAGGATCACTTGACGCCAGGATTTCGAGACCAGCCTGAGTAACATTGCAAAGCCCCATCTCTACTGAAAATACAAAAATTACCCGGGTGTGGCGGTGTACACCTGTAATCCCAACTACTCATGAGGCTGAGGCAGGAGAATTGCTTGAACCCCAGAGGTCGAAGGTGCAGTGAGCCGAGATCGCGCCAATGCACTCTAGCCTGGGTGACAGAGCAAGACTGCCTCAAAGTAAAAAAAAAAAAGAAAAAGAAAAAGATCCATTGAAACATGCTAAGACATACAGCTGTTACTCCATTTGAAATAA
This sequence comes from Sapajus apella, assembly GCF_009761245.1. Taxonomy (NCBI): domain Eukaryota; kingdom Metazoa; phylum Chordata; class Mammalia; order Primates; family Cebidae; genus Sapajus; species Sapajus apella. The sequence continues at coordinate 6,058,941 of NW_022437034.1, forward strand.
CCAGTACAGTGATCTTCACTTTTAGAGCAATCGACGTTTTCTTTTAAGAATGAATAACAACAACCAGCATTTATAAAATGCTTTACTATGAGGCAGGCACTACTTCAAGTGCTTTATATATAACTTGTCTGTAAGGTAGGACTCTTCATTCTCCGTTTACAAAGGAAGAAGCCGAGGCATGTGAGGTGACAGACTTGCCCGAGGTTACCTAGCTGTGATGTGGTAGAGCCAGGATTCAAACCCAGGCATCCAAGCTCCTTGATCTGTACACGTAACCATTATACTACGTTGCCCCTCATTTTCCTGATGAAGAAAACATCTTTTAATGAGACAGTATTGAAAATAGTTTCATATTAGATTATTATAAACATGAGCCTTTAAGTGCCTTTTTAGTGTTTATAGTAGGAGTCACTGAAAAGATTGTTAAAATTTATAGTATGATATCATTAAAGTAGCTTTTCCCAAGTGATGTTCTGAGGAAAAAGGAAGATATTAATGGTGCCAATAATATTCTGAGATTAAAGCGCCTGAGTAGTTCTGAAATTTACCTTGCTTAACCCAAGATGATTCAGTGATGGGCCTCTCTCCTCTCCCTTTCTCTTCATAGCAGCCATTCACTTGTCTAGAAATTTTTGCATTTGGTTAAACAGTTTGGATAGTGCTGATGTAAGCTTATACTGCTGATTCCTTTCCTCATGTCTTCTAAATACACATCCCAAGGGAAACCTCATTGATTAATTAAACTTGGAGTTTGTGCTTCAGAATAGAAAACCAAAAATCATCAGATTCACCTCTTGTCTCTATTATGTATTGATTTAGTAATATTTGTATATGTTTTTTTGTTTTTTTTTTTTTTTTTTTAGATTTTGAGACGGAGTTTCGCTCTTGTTACCCAGGCTGGAGTGCAATGGCACAATCTCGGCTCACCGCAACCTCCGCTTCCTGGGTTCAAGCAATTCTCCTGCCTCAGCCTCCTGAGTAGCTGGGATTACAGGCACACACCACCATGCCCAGCTAATTTTTTGTAGTTTTAGTAGAGATGGGGTTTCACCATGTTGACAGGATGGTCTCGATCTCTTGACCTTGTGATCCACCCGCCTCGGCCTCCCAAAGTGCTGGGATTACAAGCGTGAGCCACCGCGCCCGGCCTATTTGTATAATTTTTTAAATGTAGTATAAAACCTTAGAGTTGCAGGAGATCTTTGAGATCACCAGGTTCAAGGTTTTAAAGCTAACATTCAAGGAGCCCTTTTTCTGGGGTTTGTAGACCCCTGAAATTACATGCAAAAAGAGTACTTTTCTGGAGCTTCTTGCCCCTCTTCTCCTTCAGCAGGTCATTTGACCTAGGCCAGTGGTTCCCAAACTTTGCTGCACATTGGAATTACTGGAGGAGCTTTTATTTTTATTATTTATTTTGGAGATGGAGTCTTGCTCTTTCGCCCAGGCTAGAGTACAGGGGCCGATTTCGGCTCATTGCAGCCTCCGCCTCCTGGGTTCAAGCGATTCTGCTGCCTCAGCCTCTGGCGTAGCTGGGATTCCAGCTGCCTGCCACCGTGCCCAGCCAATTTTTGTATTTTTTAGTAGAGACTGCATTTTACCATGTTGGCCAGGATGGTCTCAAACTCCTGACCTCATGATCCACCTGCCTCAGCCTCAAAGTGCTGGGATTACAGGCGTGAGCCACCGCGCCCAGCCTGGAGGAACTTTTAAAAATTAGGTGCCCAGATCACACCTCCATGCTGCTTAAATAAAAATGTTGGAGTGGGAGCCAGGCATTAGAACTTTCTGAAGTTTCCCTGTGATGCCAGCAGACAGCAGAAGGTTGGGAATCACTGTCGGAGGCTTTCTTTTTAATAGGTGAACAAGTAGGATCTACTTAGGGGGTTGGGGAAGCAATCTGGAGATGTTAATTGGTCAGGGCTCTGCTTCCTGCCAAAAGAGATTTTGGAGTCTTGTGGGGAAGTGACTCTGGAGCCAGAATGCTTAGGTTCAAATCCCAGGTTTTCCTCAGCTGTCTAATAAGGATGATAATAGCACCAACCACACAGGGATAGTTGCTGCCTGACTTATGGAAGTGGTGAGCTTGTCCTCACTCTTGACAGAAGGGTCAGCTGAACAGAATCCACGGCTGTGGAGGGATGGCAGCCCCCAGCACTCCATTCTGCCGTCCTGTTTGAGAAGGAAAAGTTGTAAACCGATGTCCTCCTTACTTTCTACTGAAGACCTCCCCTCGCTCTGGTCACATAGGCCAAGAATGGCTGGAATTAATTTCTGTTTGTGGCTCCCCCCAACCCCACCTCTTGTTATTTAAGTAATCAGAAAAGGGGTCTATTATTTTCAGAGTAACACATGCTCTTTGTACAGACTTTGGAAAACAGAAAGATTTGGAGATGATACATTATCAATGCAGATTTGACTATAAAGATAACTATTGCTGAAAGTATTTTCTTCCAGTCTTTTTTCCTACATGTATATATTTATGCTACATTTCAATAAAAAGAAGACTCTGTGAGCTATATAATTTTGCATCTTGCTTTCTAAATTTTAAATCTGTTGTGAGCCTTGTCTCATATTCTTGATTATTCTTTGAAGTGTGACTAAACAGCTGCGTAGCATTTATGTCTTTATCATTCAACATTTAACATGTTCCTAATTCTTTTGCTATTACAAATAATACTGCTACTAAAAATTTGTGGATAATTATTTCCCATAGAATAGACTATTAAAGAAGGTAATACTGGGACATGACTGAATTCTTTTCTAAAGCTTTTGAAGGAAGAATGGATCCTTAGAAGTTTACTTTGCATTTCTTTGATTACTAATGACTTGGAAATTTTTAAATGATTAATGGCCATTGCTCAATAACAGTGTTGTGGTTATTTCCCCATCCTTATTCCTATGCCCTGCAGATAAGCATCTTCAACTCTTTCAACCACAGTTAGTCTGGCATCTTAGGGAAGTAAGAGGTCTGTAATATCCTTATGCTGTTATTTCTTATTTTAAAATTTTAGACATTATCTATTGACTTCTTGCAAGGGTAGATAAGGATAAATATCCCTCATACACATACACTTTTCTCTTTCCCATTACCCCCCTCATCTCAATATATACCATTTTTACTTAGGTAAGTGTATGTATTCTGTGTTTATATTTTTATGAATTATAATAATATACTATAAAATATATGATTCACAGTTGAGCTATTAAAGTTTTTTTTTGAGACTGGATCTCTGTCACCCAGGCTGGAGTGCAGTGGCGAGATCTCAGCCTTCTGCAACTTCCATCACCTGGGTTCAAGCGATTCTCTTGCCTCAGCCTCCGAAGTAGCAGGGACTACAGGCCTGCGCCACCATGCCCAACTAACTTTTGTATTTTTTGTAGAGACAGGGTTTCACTATGTTGATGATGCTGTTGTTGAATTCCTGGCTTCAAGTGATCTGCCTGCCTTGGCCTCCCAAATTGCTGGGATTACAGGTGTGAGCTATTGTACCTGGCCAACTTTTATGACTTTCTTTTTTTTTCTTGTGGTGTTCTTTATGTTTAGAAATTTTTTTCTCATCCCCAGCTCAGAGAGATTTCCTAATTTATAAAATTACTTGCAGTCTTTATTTTGGTGAATGGTGTAAGGATTTCTCTTCTCTCTCTCTTTTTTTTTAATAGCTAACAGATCTTTGCAGGATCATATATTGACATTTTTTCCCCCCGGAGATGAAGTCTTGCTCTGTTGCCCAGGCTGTAGTACAATGGCGTGATCTTGGCTCACTGCAACCTCCGCCTCCCGAGTTCAAGCAATTCTGCCTGAGCCTACCGAGTAGCTGGGACTACGGTCGCACGCTACCATACCCGGCTGGTTTTTGTATTCTTAGTAGAAATGGGGTTTCATCATGTTGGCCAGGCTGGTCTCGAACTCCTGACCTCAGATGATCCACCTGCCTCAGACTCCCAAAGTGCTGGGATTATAGGCGTGAGCTGCCACACCCTGGCACATTTTTACTTTCCTTACTAATTGATGATGCCTTTAAAATAAATCACCTAATAACTATATCTGTCAGAAACCTAGGTTGGGGCATGGTGGCTAATGCCTATAATCTCAACACTGGGAAGCTGAGGCAGGAGGATCACTTGAGCTCAGGAGTTCAAGACCAGTCTAAGCAACATAGGGAGATCACGTCTCTACAAAAAATAAAAAAAAATTGTGACTGGGCACGGTGGCTCATGCCTGTATTCCCAACACTTTGGGAGGCTGAGGCAGACGGATCACCTGAGGTCAGGAGTTTGAGACCAGCTTGGCTAACATAGTGAAACTCTGTCTCTACTAAAAACACAAAAATAAGCTGGGCATTGTGGTGAGTGCCTGTAGTCCCAGCTACTTGGGAGGCTGAGACAGGAGGATTGCTTGAGCTCTGGAGGGCAAGGCTGCAGTGAGCTGTGATCGTCCCATTCCACTCCAGCTTGGGCAACAGAGCAAGACCCTCTCCCCAAAAAAAAAAAAAAAAAAAAGATGTGGGGGCGGGTGCTGGGAGTTGTGGTTTATGCCTGTAATCCCAGCACTTTGGGAGGCTGAGGTGGACGGATCACCTGAGGTCAGGAGGTCCTGACCAGCCTGGCCAACATGGTGAAACCCTGTCTCTATTAAAATATTAAAAAAAAAAAAAAAAAGTTGGCCGAGTGTGGTGGTACATGCCTGTAATCCCAGCTACTTACGAAGCTGAGGCATGAGAATTGCTTGAACCCCAAAGGCAGAGGTTGTGGTGAGCCGAGATCACACCACTACACTCCAGCCTGGGCTACAGAGCAAGACTCAGTCACAAAAAAAAAACCAAAAATTTAGGTCTCTACTAGTACTCAGCTTCATTCTTCTCTTTGAAAATTTTAATTCAACTAATTTTCCAACTTTTATTTCCACTTAGCGTTTTTTAACCTATGGAGCTATCCAGCTTTGCTTCAGAATGTAGGGGAGAAGGCAGAGGCACGTGTCTTCCATTGTATGGTATTCCCATTTCCAAGGCTTTCTGGAGTATATGTATCACTTAAGTCATTTTCCCCTTGAATTCTGGTGGTCTATAGGGTCACAGCCAGCCTATGTGTCAGCCTGTGTTCCACCATCTGCTTAAGATCATCTTGTGAACCTGAAGATTTGAGGATTCAGAAAAGGATTTATTTTAACTGATTAGATATTGGCTGTAATGAGAAAAAGTGCATTTGTTACAGATCCTTGCTGTATTGAATCTGACATACATAGTTGGAAGAGAGTGGGCTTCTTTTTTCTTTCTTTCTTTCTTTTTTTTGAAATAGAGTCTCACTCTGTCACCTAGGCTGGAGTGCAATGGCTGATTTTGGCTCACTGCAGCCTCTGCCTCCCGTGTTCAAGCTATTTCCCTGCCTCAGCCTCCCTAGTATCGGGATTGCAGCAGCCATGACCATGACTGGCTAGTTTTTGTACTTTTAGTAGAGATGGGGTTTTACCATGTTGGCCAGACTGGTGTTGAACTCCTGACCTCAAGTCTATCTAAAAGTCTGTACAAAAAAGCCTGTATATGTTCTGTAAATATGCAACCATCCATTTCCCCCACCCCCTCAGGTATTTTATTTATTTATTTAGGGACAGGGTCTTGCTCTGTTGCCCAGGCTGGTGTGCGGTGGTGCGATTTCCGCTCACTGCAACCTCTGCCTCCTGGATTCAAGTGTTGGGAGGCTCCCAACTCAGCCTCCTGAGTAGCTGGGATTATAGGCGTGGGTCCCCTACCCCCACCCTGCGCCCGGCTACCCCACGTATTTTAAATCTAAGGTTAGTTGAATCCACATATACAGAGATCCAATTGTATATAAAGAGTAAAAGTTGTACCTCATTGGCCCTGCATGTTCCTCTCCGAAAACAGATTTTCAAAGGCAACCACAGTTAGTGGCTTGTATATATTATTATAAGGCTTTTTAAAGCCCTTATAAGCTAATTTATATATGATTATATATTTCTTGTAACAGAAATTGGGATAAGACTTTTGGTATTTTTTTCTTTAAACTTCTTTTAGATATATAAGCCATGTATGAGTACATTCTTCTTGAAAAAGTTCTAATAGCAGAAAGAAAAGAAAGTCTCACACAAATTCCCTGAGTCTCAGTTATCTTATCTGTAAAATGGGAATGATTATATGTTCTTCATAGGGTTGTTAATTAGAATTTAATGAGATGATGCGTTTACTTGGCCTAATGTAGTGCCTATTCAATAACAAAAATGAGCTAGTTATTTTGAACATGTATCAGCTCTGGAATTTTTAAAAGAGCATTTTGGCATATTACTGTATAGTTTGACAATGATCTTTTGATTTGCTCAGTCCTTTTTCAAGGTCCTACAGAAGAGAAGGAGAGTCTTAATGTTTTTCTTCATAGCTTTGTATGCTATAAATATGAGCTTAGTTTAATAGCAGAGATTTCCTTTTTTGAATTAGTTATTTGGATTGCTTTTTCTCTGCTTCCTTCAAGCCAAAACCTCAAGAGTTTCCCAAACCAAAGTGTGCCTCAATCACAATTTTTTACCAGTTTTATATACTGGCTGTATTAATTATTTAATCATTATTATTTTTTTGAGATGGAGTCTTACTCTCTCACCCAGGCTGGAGTGCAGTTGTGCAATCTCAGCTGAAATCTCCACCTCCCAGGCTTAAGTGATTCTTCTGTCTCAGCCTCCCATGTAGCTGAGATTACAGGCATGTGCTACCATACCTGGCCAATTTTTGTAATTTTTGGGAGAGAGGGGGTTTCACATGTTGCCCAGACTGGTCTTGAACACCTGACTTCAAGTTATCCTCATGCCTTGGCCTCCCAAATTGCTGGGATTACAGTTATGAGCCACTGCACCCAGTCCCTGTATTATTTTCTTAATACTTGCTTTCACATTACCTCACTAAAGAGGCATAACAGCCAAATGCCTTGCATGGAAGATAGTACAGTTGACCCTTCAACAACATGGGTTTGCAGTGTACTGATCAACTTATGTGCAGATTTTTTTTCAATCAAATACAAATGGAAAATACAGTATTTATGGATGCAAAATGCACATATACAGAGGGCTGATTTTTTTGTCTAGGTGGGTTCTTCAGAGCCAGCTGCAGGACTTGAGTATGTGTGAATTTTGTTATAGTCTGCAGTTCTGGAACCTGTCCCTCATGTATACCAAGAGATGACTGTATTAAAAAATTATTTATTTGGGGCTGGGTGTGGTGGCTTACGCCTGTAATCCCAGCACTTTGAGAGACCAAGCCAGGTGGATCACGAGGTCAGGAGTTCAAGACCAGCCTGGCCAATATGGTGAAACCCCATCTCTACTAAAAAATTATAAAAATTAGCCAGGCATGGTGGTGGGCGCGTATAGTCCCAGCTACTCGGGAGGCTGAGGCAGAAGACTCGCTTGAATCCAGGAGACAGCAGTTGCAGTGAGTCGAGATCATGCCACTGCACTCCAGCCTGGGCGACAGAACAAGACTGTATCTCAAAAAAAAAAAATTATTTGGAGGGATAACTGGATACATTTGAATTTGGATTACATATTAAGGGAAGTTAATGGCATTAATGTTACTGCTTTTCAGTATGATAATGGCATTTCGATTATCTAGGATGTCTTTATGAGTTGGGAGATGCCCTCTGAAGTATTTAATGGTGAAATGTCCTGATGTTTGCAGCTTACTTCCAAATGGTTCAGCAAAAATCATACCCAAAATATGTATGTATAAATATTTGTGTGAATATAGATAGATACAGATAAAGATATGAAGCAAAAGATAGGACCAATTGTTCATTCTAGGTGAAGGGCATACCAGTGTTCATTAAGCTACTCCAACTTTTCTGTAGGGCTGAAATTTTTTCAAAGTGTGAAGTTGGAAGAATAAATGTAAGTAGACTATTTATTTAAAATTAAATTGCCTCTTTTTAATTATTTTTATTTTATTTATTTATTTATTTATTTAGAGACGGAGTTTCACTCTTGTTACCCAGGCTGGAGTGCAATGGCGCGATCTTGGCTCACCGCAACCTCTGCCTCCTGGGTTCAGGCAATTCTCCTGCCTCAACCTCCTGAGTAGCTGGGATTACAGGCGCGCGCCACCATGCCCAGCTAATGTTTTGTATTTTTAGTAGAGACGGGGTTTCACCATGTTGACCAGGATGGTCTTGATCCCTTGACCTCGTGATCCACCCACCTCGGCCTCCCAAAGTGCTGGGATTACAGGCTTGAGCCACTGTGCCCGGCAGAAATTGCCTCTTTTTTAAAAAAAACTTAGTAGATTTACTAAAGAAAGGAGTCTATATCATTATTGTAAGTGGAAAACAAGCCATAAACAGAAGTTATTTCCTTGCCATAAACAGAAGTTAACTGTAAAAGTTATTTTAAAAGTTTTGTTAAAATGTGGCTGGATATTGTTGTCTGCCAAGGCTCTGAGCCTGAGTCCTGCTTTCTCAAAAGAAGATGAGCAAGCATTAAAGAGGCGTTAAAACACATATTAGCAACAAACTGAGACTTTCTCCTTGACTTAATGGGAAGGTATGAAAGAAAATTGAAAAGGGAACAACTTTCTCATTCTGTGTGATTCAGCTCACCTCATAACATTTCAAGTCTCACCTCAAGGCATCTTGAGTACCAGTAGTGATAGAATCTCACACTTTGGGAAATACTGTATCAGGTGATTTCATTGTAATGGGTTAGAATGAAAGTGAATTTCTATGTGAAATTCTGTTTATAGTACCCATTATGTCTTTTTTAAACCTTGTATGTTGGTTTATCATCATTGTTATTATTTGGTAGTCTTGATAACTACAGCTAGCTGCATGGTTAGCTGAGTGGTGTCCTGGCTTAGGGCAGATGTCAGATACTGCAGTCTAAATTATTACTGGAGAATTCTTACTCTGTTTTACGGTATGCAGTGTTGCCTCACAAAGCACAATAGAACCAACTGAGGTCTTTAAAAAATTAATTATTATTGATTTCTTACTCTGAAGTTGCTCTTGTAATGGGTTTTTGCTATATATATTTTTTCTTTCTTTCTTTTTTCTTGCTACATTGTTCCTGCTGTTATTTGGAAGGCACTAGGACATTTTGCCTCTTGAACAATGAAAGGATCCAGATCGTGTCTGTCTCACATTTTGTTATCCCAGTACAAGACTCAATTGAATAAAACATATTACCCATCTGGCCTGGAAATCTCAGTGGCACTCAAAATAACTTACTAACAAGTTGTTGGATCATGATATCTTGAGATTTTTGAAAGTTCAGCTTCTTTTTAGCTGTTGCTAAGAGAGAAATTTCATTGACATGAGGGACACGAGGACATGTCTGCACACTGCCAGTTGTTTTAGAGGCATTTGGCTCTGCCGCCTTGCAGATGGTTAGACTCTGGGTGGTGGGTGAATGTATGCTGATTATCTTACTGAATTAAGGTAACCTTTTGTCGTTCATTGAATTCTGCAGACCAGTTGGTCAGTGAGCAGCTGCTCCATGTAGCTTGGTTTGGGTTTTGAAGTACACAAAGACTATCTTAAAGGGTGGTCAGTCTAATCCAGGTATTCAACAAAGCAATACTGAAAGCCGTCTTCTCCTTTTGACACTGTTTTCTGTTCTGATGGAAGCGAATAAGCAAAAATGTTTTTACTTTTTGCTCAATTAACTAAATGATTGAAGCAAAGGTTTATAGAATGGCCGAATGAGAATTTTTTAACCTAGTGCTTTAAGTTGAAGAAAATACACTTTCATAATATTTGGTGTCAGAATCATTCTAATTTTATGGCACAGTCTTATGCTTGAAGATACATGATAGAGTTTTTAAGTTTATTTTTATAAATATCTGGAAACTAAAAAGCATGCTTTTTATCATGCATGCTTAATAACATCATCTTGGCAAATACTAGCTGTGTAACTTTTGGGTTGTAGGGTTTGTTTTAAAATCAGTTTTTTGTTTGTTATTTTTTAAGAGATGGCGTCCTTGTCTTGGCCAGGCTTATTTTGAACTCCTCAGCTCAAGCAATCCTCCTGCTTCAGCTTCCCAAATAACTGGAATAAATCTGCCATTTTTTTTTTTTTTAATATGGATTCTATCTCAATTTCTAGAAACTCAGGAGGCTTCATTTTTAATTAAGAGGTTTTTAATTGTATTTGGTAAATTGCTGAAATTGTATCATTTCTCTTCTCAGAGATTTTTTTCTTGAACTGATCCTTTAGGTTTTACTGAGGGTGCAATATAGGTAACCTCAGAGAAAGTGACTTTAGCTACTAGTTGATTTGCTTGTTGCGAAAGAGAAATCATTGAACAGTGATTAATGAGGAACTGTTGAATTTCTCCGGTTTAGTCATCTGTTGGGCCTGAGAGCCTTTTGGTTCAGAGCTCACTGTTTCATTTGGATTTATATGCTAATAACTATCAGAATGTCTACCAGTATTTATTAAGCACATATTTTGTGCTGGGTGTTGCCCTTTACATATGCTCTTTCATTTTGTCCTCACCACAACTTTATGAGGCACGTCTTGTTAGCTCCACGTTAGAGATGATACAACAGCCTCCCAGGGACGTTCAGTCACTTGTCTGATATCATACAGATAATTAATGGCTGGGCCATTTTGGAGTCCAGGGCCCTCAGACTCTTAGGCTCATGCTTCATTCTGCCCTGCTGCTGTTTTAGTGAAGATCAGCCTTGTTTTGAACCACAGTGTTACAATGAAGCTTAAGATTAAGCTGAAAATGCCCAAGTTCTCTGTGAGGGCTTCGGATTCTGTATCTATGCTTGTCTTATTAGTGGTAAAAATAATGTGACAACATTAAAGAAAAATTTTGAAGGGTGAAACACTGTTTAGACCCTTGCCATCTTAACACAAGTGTTTTGTTTTTACGTATTTCCTTCCAGATTTGTCTATGTCCATGTCCTTTCACACAACTATAATCAAAGCATATATACAGCTATGCATTCTGGTTTTTTGAAAAACATAGTGTTATTTCACATGTATTTTCTTTAAATGTTTGTGTGTGTGTGTGTGTGTGTGTGTGTGTGTGTGTGTGTGTGTCTGTCACCCACCCAGGCTGGTGTGCAGTGGTGCGATCTTGGCTCAGTGCAGCCTCTGCCTCCTGGGTTCAAGTGATTCCCCTGCCTCAGCCTCTCGAGTAGCTGGGATTGGCCATGCCTGGCTAATTTTTGTAATTTTAGTAGATATGGGGTTTCACCATGTTGGCCAGGCTAGTCTCAAACTCCTGGCCTCAAGCAATCTGCCCGCTTCGGCTTCCCAAAGTGCTAGGATTACAGGCGTGAGCCACTGTGCCCAACCTTAACTGTTGTTCTTCAAAAAGATTTTTCCCACCTCGTTGAATTTCCCATTCTCAGTGAGGTCCCTTTTATAATTCTAACAAAGTACCATATGGTTTTTCTTATTATTATAGTCTGTAATTATATATTTGTCTGGCTATTTTGTAACTTAAGTTGTCCCCTCTAAATGGAAAAGCTCCATGAAGACAGTGACCTTATTTCTTTGCTCACCTCTGCTGTATGGATGCAAGTAGTTATGTTATTAACTAAAATTAAGCTTCTGTTTATCTGTTACCTCATCCGTCAGAAACAGTTGGACAGATTTTCACCAAACGTGGAGGGATTTTGAAGGGCATCTGTGGAGATCAGGAGACACATGGCATATGTTTTCTGATCCTGTGTCTGAGGTAACATACAGAGATTTCAAACATGAGACCTGGCTGGGTGCAGTGGCTCATGCCTATAGTCACAGCAATTTGGGAGGCCAAGGCAGGAGGATGAGCTGAGTCCAGGAGTTTGAGACCAGCTTGGGCAGCATAGCAATACCCTACCTCTGCAAAAATACAAAAATTAGCGAGGTGTGGTGGCATTCGCCTGTAGTCTCAGTGACTTGCAGGGCTGAGGCAGGAGGATCGATCGCTTGAGCCTGGGAGATTGAGTCTATTGAGTCTGCAGTGAGCCGTGATCCTGCCACTGCATTCCAGCCTGGGAGACAGAACAAGATCCTGTCTGGAAATACAGAAAACAAAAAACTCACCAAAAACCAAACATGAGACCATGGGACCTACATTGAAAGGCCCAAGGGCAGATTATCAAGATGGCAGACCTTTCTTTGCACTTTAGAGTTGAGGAACTTCTTACTTGGGCTGCTCCACATCTTGTTCTAGGGTGAGCAGCAACAAGGATGTCTTTATTTATTTTCACCTTCAACTGTCTTGATTGAGTTATAGGATGTCTTTATATAATGATGATCAACAAGTCTCCCAGTCACATACTGACTTAATTTCAAATAGGTCTGTTTGATCTTTTCATTTTCATTTTGCTTGTTTAATTATAAATTGTCTATTGAAAGAGATTTTTATTTTCATAGCTATTTCTCTTCTGTGAAACACTTCTGTGAGCTCATGAAACAAGTAACACAAGTGTTTGGAGAGTAAAATAAATGCTTATGATTCATCAATGTCTGAGTCTAAAATAAAATCAGGTATTGATTGGCTTTACATACACCAAGTGTGTAAGAAAGCCAGTTAATTGCCTGGTATTAGAAAATCTTATGTTGGACATATGCAGATGGAAAAACATGGAGAGGTCAAATAAAAGGAAGTCTTTTCTTAACTATTATTTTAAGTTCAGGGGTACATGTGCAGGATGTGCAGCTTTGTTACATAGCTAAATGTGTGTCATGGTGGTTTACTGCACAGATTATCCCATCACCCAGGTATGAAGTCCAGCATCCATTAGCTATTCTTCCTGTTGCCCTCCCTCTCCCTGTTCCCCACAGGTGCCCAGTGTGTGTTGTTTCGCCCATGTATCCCTGTATTCTCATCGATACAGCTCCCACTTATTCAGTGAGAACACGCAGTGTTTGGTTTTCTGTTCCTGCGTTAGTTTGCTGAGAATAATGGCTTCCAACTCCATCCATGTCCCTGCAAAGGACATGATCTTGTTCCTTTTTATAGCTGCTTTGTATTCCATGGGATATATGTAAGAACAAAAGTCATAAAGAAATCTCTGACATTTAAAAAACGAGTTATTTTGAACTGAGGGATAGAAGATTGGCCTTTGCTCTTGGAGAAAAAATGGAAACTGGAATTAGATAGGCACCCACTGGCACCCTTCTTTATTTCGGCTTGTGCTGTTGTGTGTCTGCACTGCTCTGGGTACATTTTTCTTCCTCCTGTAGACACATCCCTCTCCTCCAGCCCCACAGGGCTCTTCCACAGTCCCTCTTCCATCCCTCATGCAACCTCATATCATCTTGCACTGTGTGGCAGAAATGTTTGCCAGGTCACCACATGCTCTGCAGCCTGTACTGAATGGTAAACCAACAATGAGACATGCCTCCTGTCCTGGAGATGTCAGTACATAGCTGCGTATGTCCAGCGGGTGCCATAGCACAAAAAGAAAACCACCGCTGATGTTACTTAGCTGAGGATATGCTCCTCAGGTAGCCATATGCTACACGACCTTCAAGTCCTAGCAAAACTTCATGGCCTAGCAAAACTTTTTGCTTACTTGAGCATCTTCCAGCCTCTAGTAATTTCTATCCCTCTGAAATACTGTAGCGTTCTATTCTTCATTGTCTGTCTTGCTCATTGGCACTATTTGCAATGCTTCAATTCTGTGGGCCTTGACCTTCTAAGCTAGTTGTATGCTTAGAGACAGAAACTACATCTTAAACTTAGTTTTACCCATTTAGTTTTTTTTTTTTTTTTTTTCCTGAGACAGAGTCTCTCTTTGTTGCCCAGGCTGGAGTTTAGTGGCATGATTTTGGCTCACTGCAACCTCTGCCTCCCGGGTTCAAGCAATTCTCCTGCCTCAGCCTCCTGAGTAGCTGGGATTACAGGTGTCCACCACCCCACCTGGCCAATTTTTTTTGTGTATTTTTAGTAGAGACAGGGTTTTACCATGTTGGCCAGGCTGGTCTCAAACTCCTGACCTCACGTGATATGCCCGCCTCAGCCTCCCAAAGTGCTGGGATTGCAGGTGTGAGCCACCATGCCCGGCCTTTTTTTTTTTTTCTTTGATAACGAGTCTTACTCTGTTGCCCAGGCTGGAGTGCAATGGTGCCATCTTGGCTCACTGCAAGCCCCGCCTTCTGGGTTCAAGTGATTCTTCTGCTCAACTTCCCAAGTAGCTGGGATTATAGGCACACACCACCACACCCAGCTGATTTTTGTATTTTTAGTAGAGACAGTGTTTCACCATGTTGGCCAGACTGGTCTCAAACTCCTGACCTCAAGTGATCTACTTGCTTCAGCTTCCCAAAGTGTTGGGATTACAGGCGTAAGTCACCACACCTGGCCCCGCATATGGTTAGGAGTACTTGAGACATGTTTGATTCCATTTAAAAAATAATTGCAAGCCGGACATGGTGGCTCATGCCTGTAATCCCAGCACTTAGGGAGGCCAAGATAGGAGGATTACTTGAGCCCAGGAGTTTGAAACAAGCTAGGCAATATGGAGAGACTCTGGCTCTACAAAAAACTTTAAAAATAAGCTGCAACACTTGCTCTAAGGGGAGCACTGTGAAGGGTACCAAGATGAGTAAGAACAATAGGATTTAATATGCTAAAACAAGTAAGTTTCAGGTGCTAGAAACACAGACATCCTCAGCTCAAACGGGAACACTCAGAGCATTATACAAAAAAAGCCGGGAGCTGGAGTCAGAAAACAGGTTGTGACTCCCGTGTTTGGGACCCTGACTCTCTCTAGACCTCAGTTTCCTTATGTGCTTAATAAGGATAATGGCTTACTCTTCAGCCCACCTGAGAGGACAGGATGCGTCACGACAGACAGTGAGCAGCAGGTCCTTCAAAAATCAAAGGACAATAGGCTGCTGGATAGGTGTGAGATGGAAGTGAATTATGCCACACATGAGAGCAACAGTAAATTATCCTATACTATCAGTAACCTAACTAGCATTGTATATGGCACAGACTGGATACCCAGTAGTTCCCTTCTCACGCTTGCTCAGTTCTGTTTGAACCCAGACAGACAGCAGCTCAAAATATGCAAGTATTATTTGCTCACAGAACCTGAAGACAACAGAAGTAGCTTCTGGGCACATGAGCTCCTATCCTTGCAGCAGCTGGTGCAGAGGTTGCACGACAACGTGTAAGGATTCTACAGTAGCATGGACTCAGTTACATGGCCTAAAGGTTTCTTTCAACCCTGAGATTCTGTAAGTTTCTTTTCTTTTAGACAAAGTCTTGCTCTTTCACCTAGGCCGGAGTGCCGTGACACGATCTCAGCTCACTGCAACCTCTGCCTCTCAGGCTCAAATGATCCTCCCACTTCAGCCTCCCAAGTAGGTGTGACTACAGTTCCATACCACCATGCCTGGCAAATTTTTGAAGTTTTTCTGTAGTGACAGGGTCTCACTATGTTGCTCAGGCTGATTTTGAACTCCTGAGCTCAAACGATCCTCCCACCTCAGGCTCGTGAGTAGCAGGGACTACAGTCATGCACCAGCATTCCTGGCTAATTAAAAAAATTAAAAAAATTTTTTTTATAGAGACATGGTTCTGCTGTGTTGCCCAGGCTGGTCCTGAACTCCTGGGTTCAAGTGATCCTCCCACTTTGGTCTTCCAAAGTGTTGGAGTTATAGGCATGAGCCATTGTACCTATTCTGATTTGTGTTTTGAAGTCACTGAGAGACATGAAAACTAAATGGTCCTGGGTTGGAGAAAAAAAAGTTACTATAAAGGACAGTATTGGGGAAATTGGCAAATTTGGAATATGGACTATTAGATCATACACTTGTATCAATGTTAAATGTCCTAAGTGTGATAATATATCACGGGAATGAAGAAAATGATCTTGTTCCTAAGGTGAGGTTGAATGATCATGATCTTTACAACTTATTCTGAAGTGATTCGCAAAAGAGGGATAAAGCAAAAGTGGCAACTTTTTAAGGGGGCATATGGGTGTTTATTGTAATATTCCTGCAGCTTTTCTAAAGGTTTGACATTTTTTCAAAACAAAATTTTTCTACCCAGGTGTGGTGACTCATACCTGTAATTTCAGTGCTTTGGGAGGCTGAGGTGGGAAGATCGCTTGAGGCCAGGAATTGGAGACCAGCCTGGGCAACACAGAGAAATCCCATCTCCACAAAAAATGGAAAAAGAAAAAGCCAGATGTAATGGCATGTGTGTGGTTCCATCTGCTTAGGAGGCTGAGACGGGAGGATTGCTTGAGCCCATGAATATGAGGCTGCAGTGAGCTATGCTTGTGCTACTGCACTTTAGCTTGAGTGGCAGCAAAAAAAATAGTAAAACAAAATAAAGGCTTTTAAAGGTCACTGAAGCTGCTGTGTGGTGGGGGGTGCTATAGAGGAACAAGAACAGAGGAGAGGAGATCTGGGAGGAGGGCTTTGTGAGGATGGAGGCATAGACTGGGGTTTTGACAGTGGGGATGGAGAGATGAGGACAGATCTGAAATTTGTTTTGAAGAACATATTTGGCTGGGTGTGATGGCTCACGCCTGTAATCCCAGCACTTTGGGAGGCCGAGGCAGGCAGATCACCTGACGTCGGAAGTTGGAGACTAGCCTGACCAACATGGAGAAACCCCGTCTCTACTAAAAATACAAAATTAGCTAGGCATGGTTGTGCATGCCTGTAATCCCAGCTACCCGGGAGGCTGAGGCAAGAGAATCGCTTGAACCCAGGAGGTGGAGGTTGCAGTGGGCCAGGACTGCGCCATTGCGCTCCAACCTGGGCAACAAGCAAAATTCCATCTCAAAAACAGAAAAAAAAAAAGCCAAACAAACTGAACATCCATATTTAACAGAACTTGCTCATGGATTGGATGAGATTTTAGGGGAGAGAGAGGGAGGTAGATGTTCCCCACTTGGTGCACCCTGATGGTTGCAGACTGAATTCCAATAGAATCTTCTCCCCTAGGTGTTTTTATTTCCTCTCTCTTTTCCTCAATGCAGCTGCTCTCTGAGTAGTTTCATACAGGTATTTATTTCACAGATGCGGTAAGACTCAGGGCGATGAAATGACTCATTCAGAGTTATCAGGTGCAGGCAGAAATTTTACTCCACCCAGAAAACCAAAATACAGGCATGAAATCAGTGTTCTTCACATTGAATTGTTTCTCATTAATTGACTGTGAAATTAACATAATGAGTTCCTATCAGCCTTAAAGAAAAAAAAAAGAGAAACAGAATAAAAATACAGCATGCCTTGTGTAAAACGGTAAGTAATGTTTCATGAAACTTCTGTTTTAGTTTAATATGCGCATATTTATATACTAGGTCATCATGTGAACGTATTTCTTTAAGTTATGAAAAATTGGAAAGCCACATACAAGATCATTGTAGAAGGAACTTATGTCATCACAGAGGTCCTGTAAGTCCCCATGAGAATAAGAAAGTGAAAGACAAATTCACTTGGGCGGTTACTGTAGGTTGTCATATGTTATTTCTTCAGTGATTGATGGGCTATAAGTCAGTGTTTTCTTAGTTGGTTTCCTTCCTTCCTTCCCTTCCTCCCTCCCTCCCTCCCTCTAGTTCTGTTACCCAGGCTGGAGTGCAGTGGCGAGATCTTGGCTCACTGCAACCTCTGCCTCCCGGTTCAAGTGATTCTCCTGCCTCAGCCTCCTGAGTAGCCAAGATTACACGGGTGTGCCACCACGCCCAGCTAATTTTTTGTATTTTTAGTAGAGACAGGATTTCACCATGTTGGCCAGGCTGATTTTGAATTCCTGACCTCAAGTGATCCACCTGCCTCAGCTTCCAAAAGTGCTGGGATTAAAAATGTGAGCCACCACGCCTGGCCTTTCTTAGTTGATTTCATAGTCATCCTTTACTTCCAGTCTTGCCATTAGCAAATACTGAGTGCTTGCTATGTGTAGGGTTAGAGAAGTAAGTTACTTCTCTGTAATCCCAGCACTTTGGGAGGCCGAGGCGGGTGGATCATGAGGTCAGGAGATCGAGATAACATGTTTTGTGTGTATTTCAAAATAGACTTATTTTTTTTTTGAAGAGAAGTTTTAGGTTTACAGCAAAATTGAGTGGAAGCAGCAGAGATTTCCCATGTACTTCCTACCACTACATCTGCACAACTTTCCCCATTATCAACATCCCCCACCAGAATGGTTTGTTACATCTGATGACACATTGTAATTGCACAGCCTTATCACCCAAAGCCCATAGTTTACATTAGGGTTTACTCTTGTTGTTACATATTCTATGGGTTTGAAATATATGTTTAAAAATATTTTTTATTTGATAAGTTGAGGATAATAGTTATTTCACAGAACAAAATATTGGATAAATTAAATTAGTTAATTGTTTATTAACTAAAGAGTGCTTTAAACATTCCTCGTGCAAAATAAGATCTTGTTTGTGGTGGTGGTGGCTATTCTAAGAAATCAATTCAGGCTTAAGGTCTAGATTTCACTTTAGTATGTAAGTAAATAATGGTAGTCCTGGCTGTCGTCTATATTGTAATGTAGTAATCAGTTTTGTTTAAAGCTAGTTCTCACGTGTAGCACATTAAAGCAATCTTGAATAGTGAGGGGACCTCATTACTAGATTACCATTATATGGTAATATTAAGTGACCCTGAAACCAAAGTAATGGAAAATTGTCTTCCTTTTTTTCCCCTTTCGTTCTTTTCTCTTTTTTTTTCCCTGGAGGTAGAGTCTTGCTGTGTCACCCAGGCTGGAGTGCAGTGGTAGGTTCTTGGCTCACAGCAACATCCACCTCCTAGGTTCACGTGATTCTCCTGCCTGAGCCTCTCAAGCAGCTAGGATTACAGGTGCACGCCACCATGCCCAGCTAATTTTTGTATTTTTAGTAGAGACGGGGTTTCACATGGCCAGGCTCGTCTCGAACTCCTGACCTCAGGTCATCTGCCCACTTCGGCCTCCCAGAGTGCTGGGATTACAGGCGTGAGCCACTGTGCCAGGCCTGTCTTCTTAATTCTCAAACATTTAATTTGCTATTTCTTGATCACATATCATTCTTCTTTCCTTTCAAGGTCAGGGGAGATAATTTTTACTGTATGTTCTGCTGCGTCTTCACACAAATTATCATCTGAAAAGCCTTCTTAGATTTGACAAATGAGCTCTCTTTTCATTCCCAGGAGGAACTTGTTAAACCAATGAAGTTCAAAATTCTAACTCCTGTTCCTTTCTAGTGTGCACCACTTTATTCATCTTGAATAAACATACAACCTCAAGCATCCTACAAGGCAAATAGATTCCTTTTTAATTAGTAGCTCTATGTACAGAATTTTATCATCATGAAATTTATAAACCAAGCAGGGAACAAATATTTACACTTGCAACTTCATGTCAACATTGCCCACTATTTGAAGAGCTCTGAAAATATAAATCTATCACCCTCCTTCGTCTCCCACTCCCCACCCCCTAGCTTTTAAACTATGGCTGTAGAAAAATAGGTTTCAGCTTCCTAGGAGCACATCTCTCCTATGTAGGGCATGTGGCAGATACCTATAAGTGTTCTTTCTTTGTGACTGGCATTACTTTTTTTTCTTACGAAGATTTGTTTCAGAAGCTAATCTTCATTTTTTTGGTTGTTGCTTTTTGTACTACTATTTCTAAGACATCTCCAAGTAGAAAAGCAAATTTTTATTTTGAGAAGTTACTGCTTTGATAGTTACACAGAATTGTTCCTCAATTTAAGTAGGCCTTTTATTTCAGGACAAAATTAAGGTACCCATAAGATTACTGGGAGGAAAATAATGAAGAGCTGGGGTTTTGTGTGTTAACGTGGGCAGTCTAATGCTTGATAAAATAAAACTTCTGGCTCGGCGTGGTGGCTTATGCCTGTAATCCCAGAACTTTGGGAGGCCGAGGTGGGCAGATCACCTGAGGTCAGGAGTTCGACACCAGCCTGGCCAACATGGTGAAACTCCGTCTCTACTAAAAATACAGAAGTTAGCTGAGTGTGGTGGCATGCGTCTGTAATCCCAACTACTTGAGAGGCTGAGGCAGGAGCATTGCTGGAACTCGGGAGGCTAAGGCTGCATTGAGCCAAGATTGCACCATTGTACTCCAGCCTGAGACCATTGTTCTCCAACCTGAGAGACAGAGCAAAACCATGAGAAAAATAAATAAATAAATAAACCAAACTTTTTTTTTTTTTTTGGCCCTTGTCAGGGCCAGACTCCGTCTCAGAAATCTTGCTCTGTCACTCAGGCTGGAGTGCAATGGTGTGATATTGGCTCACTGCAGCCTCAACCTCCTGGGTTCAAGTGATTCTCCTCCCTCAGTCTCTCGAGTAGCTGGGATTACAGGCACCTGCCACCACGCCCAGCTAATTTTTGTATTTTCAGTAGAGACGGGGTTTTACCATGCTGGCCAGGCTAGTGGTGAACTTCTGATCTCAGATGATCTGCCCATCTCAGCCTCCCAAAGTGCTGCAATTACGGGTATGAGCCACCACGCCTGACCAAGAAAACCTTTAAAGATATATAAATATGCAGTGATATGAAAATTAATTGAAGCTTGTCAAAATGTATTGAAATAATTTAGGAAAAGGGGGGCTGATTTTGCCAAAATTTGGGAGATGTATACTTTTTTCAAGGCTTTACTGCAGTTTTAAAAAAAATTTATTTATTTATTTTTTAGGCAGCTTGTGAACCAGAGTAGGTTCAGAGTCTCCCTTTACTGCAGTTTTGATGCTGCAGAAAGTGACTGCTTCATTTCAGCTGTTGTTGATGTTGGTTATACTATGACTGGATCAAAAAAATGATTTTACATTGCTTAGTTTGTTAAAATGTTTAATAGGTTAATCTTTTTTCAAAGCATCAAAAATAATTAAGATGAAAGATCAGATAAATCCTATGTCTAGAATGAATAATTTAGTTCTAAACATCCTGGAAGCTAAGGCGAAAAGAACAAGATGTTGGTTTATATAATTCTTATTGTCAAATAAAGAGCATAGAAGTTTGAAGAAAGAGAATTTCTTTTTTCTTTATGAATTTAGGAGTAATTTATGTTTGCGTTCTAATCCTATATTATCATCAAAGTGTATTAACATTAGCAATCTTCCCTACCTTTCTTCTTCATCCTCCCCACTAAAGGGAAATACCAGATTGTAAAAATAAGCCATGCTGGTTGTGTAAAAAGAAACATTTCAAACAAATAAGAAATACACATATTGAAATGCAGTCTCCCTGAATGATACTAAACCCCTGTCCAAGTAGGCATTTCTTAGCCCACAGAAAGGGATAGTGTTAGTTAAATCACAGCTCAATGGAAACATTTTTGTGAGGAGCTGTGATGTTTGGGTTTAGCAGACATGTATGGAGCATCTTAGATTTGCCTGTTAGGGATGCAACAATGAGTGGGATACTATTTGTTCCCTTAAGAAACTCAAAGACGAAAGGGGTTGACTTGTTCAGTCAGTGACTTAACGAAATATTTGATACTTATTCATTTACGGAGTACTTTTTGTGGGTATAGTACAGAGCGGTCAGCCAGGGAGACTATAGTGGGTGCATTAGTAACTAACCTTACAACTAATGCTAATGTTGTGGGCTAACTTTCTGGGTTTGGGGTGACCAGATTACCCCTAAGGCTCAGGAGTTCTAGGCCATCCTGGGCAACATGGTGAAACCCTGTCTCTACTAAAACACAAAAAATTAGCCAGATGTGGCAGTGTGCGCCTGTAATCCCAGCTACTTGTGAGGCTGAGGCAGGAGAATTACTTGAACCCAGGATGCGGAGGTTGGAGTGAGCTGAGATCACGGTCACTGCCCTCTATCCTGCCTGGGTGACAGAGATTGAACTTGATCTCAAAAAAAAAAAAAAAAGAAAAGAAAAGGAGACATTTGTTTTGCCAGGGAAGGCTTTGCAGAGGGAGGTAACTTATAGACTGAGATTTAGTCAGAGTCCACCCAGAAAGTAGGGAAGACATTTTACATAGAGGAGTAGCAAGCTACAGGGATCAGAAGTGTGAACCAGGGTGCATGGTTGGGTGATGGTGAGTGGTATCTGGCCAAACAGTGTGTGGCTTAGGGTCTTTCTGCTTCACCATCTTTAGCATAGAGGCCTTCCTTGTGCTCACTTGCTCATCTCATTCTCACAAAATAGCTGCTTCATATCTAGGCACCATCTCTGTGTTCCCACCGGGGAAAGAGGGAAAGTGCCAAGGGTAACAGAGCAAGCTTCTTCCTTTTTATTCATGAGATGAGGCATCCCCTGAGGCTTCTGTTTATATTTCATTGGCTTGAGCTGAGCCACAGGACCATCACTAGTGGCAAGTAGTCTGGGATGTGAAGAACTTAGCTTCCCAGTCTCTGGTTAGATGACAAAGGAGAAGATGGTGGGAATGGGTTTGTATCAGTCACTACACATTATCTGCTTTGTTAGGGCAACATTATCTTAGTATTGTTACCAAGTTCAGGGTCTTCTCTAGGGTGATCAGCCATCCTGAGTTGCCTGGGACAAGTGGTTTCCTGGGATGTAGGACTTTGAGTGCTATAGCCTAGACAGCCCTAGGAAAACCAGAATGGTTGGCCATCCTAGTCTTTCCCCATATCGTCTGTTGTCCAAAAATATGGAAGCAGGTCATTTCTTGACACAGGGAGCTTCCTTGACTAGGCTTAAAAAGGCCTGAAAGGCAGCTTAATAATTTACAATGAGAAATAAATAATATTGGATCAGGGGAGGATACTGGAAGCAGAGCTCCATGGGATTAGCTTGGTGCATGTGAGATTTCGACAAGAGGTCTTAGGGCTATATTACCCAACTTCAGGGGGCTCTGTTCACTTTGCCAGCAGCTTGGGATTAATTCTGTAGTTTTAATGCCATTCCGAGAAGCCATTCAGTGGATCTGAGCTCAGGCTTCTTAGTCTTCCTGTTACTGAAGCTTCTCCCCTAGACAGTGTCATTTTTGTTTTATTCCTTCCTTTCTAAGCTTCTGGTGCTGACTAGTCTCCCCTTCTAATGGACAGTGTTTAGATATGTTATTGTCTAAAGGTAGATCTGACTGGGTGCAGTGGCTCATGACTCTAATCCCAGCACTTTGGAAGGCCAAAGTGGGCAGATCACCTGAGGTCAGGAGTTTGATACCAGCCTGGCCAACATGATGAAACCCTGTCTCTACTAAAAATTAGCTGGACATGGTGGCAGGTGCCCGTAATCCCACCTAATTGGGAGGCTGAGGCAGGAAATCACTTGAACGGAGGCAGAAGTTTACAGTAAGCCAAGATTGTGCCACTGGACTCCAGCCTGGGCAACAGAGTGAGAATCCATCTCAAAAAATGAAAATGAAAATACAGCTAGTGCTTGACTTACGACTACGGTCGGGACCGCAGACCGGTGGTAACACGACTTGGTCATAAGTTGGGTAGGCTATATGTACAGTTGAAATGGTGCACGCGGAGAGGGTAGTGCTGCCAGAAGCTGGTCCGCACTGTCGTACGCCCAGCTGGGCAACGTTTGCGCTGCCAGACGCAGAGCAGTCGTGGCTAGCGATTGTGGTCGTAAAGTCGAATGGTTGTAAGTTGCATAGGTGGTAAGTCGATCAATACCTGTAAAGGAAGATTTTAAAAATTAAGGCATAATTTGCGTATCATAAAATTTACTTCTTTAAAGTGTATAATTCAGTGGTTTTTAGTATATTCACAAAGTCATTTGCCACTGTCTAATTCCAGAACATTTTTCTTACCCCAAAATGAAATCCTATACCCATTAGCATCATTACCCATTTCCTGCTTCCCTTAGCCCCTGGAAACCAGTAGTTCCTTCTGACTGTATTCTCCCATCCCATGGCACCCACCAAGGATGCTTTCTAGGTCAGCCTACTTTCTGTCTCTATGACTTTGCGTATTTTAGACATGTCATATAAATGGAATCCTATAGTATGTGGCCTTTTTTTTTTAATCACTGGCTTCTTTCACTGAGCATAATTTTTCAAGTTCTTTTGAGTTGTAGTATGCATAAGCACTTTATTTTTTATAACTGCCAAATAATAGTTCTTTGCGTGGATATAATGTATTTTATTTATTCATTCATTAGACATTGATGGTTCTACTTTCTGGCTACTATCAATAGTACTATGAATATTTGTGTACACATTTTTGTGTGGACACGTTTTTACTTCTCTTGGGTGTATACCTAGAGAATTGTTGGTCTTCAGGTATGTCTTACTGATTTTTTTTTTTTGTTTTGAAATGGAGTTTTGGTCTGTCATCCGGGCTGGAGTACAGTGGCGCAGTCTTAGCTCACTGCAACCTCCGCCTCCTGAGCTGAAGCAATTCCCCTGCCTCAGCCTCCTGAGTAACTGGAAATACAGGTGCATGCCACCATGCCTGGGTAATTGTATTTTTAGTATAGACGGGATTTCACCATGTTGGCCAGGCTGGTCTCAAACTCCTGGGCTCAAGCGGTCCTCCTACCTCAGCCTCCCAAAGTGTTGGGATTACATGCATGAGCCACTGTGCCTGGCCTTATCTTACTGATTCTTTTTTTTTTTTTTTTTTGTGACGGAGTTTCGCTCTTGTTACCCAGGCTGGAGTGCAATGGCGCGATCTCGCCTCACTGCAACCTCCGCCTCCTGGGTTCAGGCAATTCTCCTGCCTCAGCCTCCTGAGTAGCTGGGACTACAGGCACACGCCACCATGCCCAGCTAATTTTTTGTAGTTTTAGTAGAGACGGGGTTTCACCATGTTGACCAGGATGGTCTTCATCTCTTGACCTTGTGATCCACCCACCTCGGCCTCCCAAAGTGCTGGGATTACAGGCTTGAGCCACTGCGCCCGGCCATCTTACTGATTCTTTAAGGAGGCTGTGTCTCTAATATCCCCTGTTGGTTTTATAGTTGGACTTTTACTGGACAACCTCATTTTTCTACGATTTGGGGATTTTAAGGATCAGAGTTGTTCCCAGTTGACTCCTTTCACCTCAGCCATAAGGTTATCATGAGGCTTCACTGAGTTATTCTGAAGTAAGGTGCTGGCCTGTACCCTGTACATCACTCAGTAGTACTGATTTCACTGCCCTTCACCTCCTGGCTTTGGCTTCTGGCCATCTCCAAACACCCCATGCCTTCTGAGCTCTGCCCTCCACTGAAACACAAAGAGCTAAAATCATTCATTCATACTTTTTGACTGATTATACTGAAAACAATTGGGTATTATCTCATGCAGAATTTACATGTTAAACCCTATGTTGCAAGCTTGCCACTAGCCAGCACACAGATGGTGGTGGAGATTGATTGATTGAGATGAGGTTTTGCTGTGTTGCCCAGGCTGGAGTGCAATGGTGTGATCATAGCTGCCTGTAACTTTGAACTCCTGGACTCCAGTGATCCCCCCATGTCAGCTTCCCAAGTAATTGGGACTACAGTCTCATGTGACTATGCCTGGCTAATTTTAAAAATTATTTTGTAGAGACCGGATCTTGCTATGTTGGCCAGGGTCATCTCAGACTCCTGGCTTCAGAGCGATCCTTCTGCCTCAGCCTCCCAAAGTGTTGGGATTACAGGCGTAAACCACCACACTCAGCTGGGAGTGGAGTTTTAGACACTAGAAAGAAGCTTTCTTCTGAGGTTGACGTAGAAAGCATCCTTGGTGGGTGCCATGGGATGGGGGAATACAGTCAGAAGGAACTTGCTCTTCCCCTTGCTTTTCTGCCTGAACCTGATGTGTCTGCTGGGGCTGCTGGAGTCCCCACCTTCTGCTTTAACTTCACTTAAGAGCTGAAAACTCTGCCTCTTCTTCAAGATTTCTCCTACTGTCTCCGTTTCCCTGCTTAACCAGAGATTCCTCTTATTCTTCCTCTTACTATTAATATTAATATGGCTCACTGCCTCTTTTCCTTAACCTTATCCTAAAACTGTCTGATGCATATTTTATATTTTCTTGCCTGTTTGACTTTTAGTTAATATTTTACAGTAATTTCATTCTGCAGCCATCCTCTTATCTGATACCCTGCAACTCATTCCTGTGCCTATCAGCTCTCACCTCTGGTAATTAAGCTTTGTAAAAAAGAAATGTGAAGTTTGGACATATTCTCTTATTAGTAAAGATATTACGGTATATGAGACTAATGCTGTGCATCTATAACAAGTTGTTTCACCTGTGAATACTAATGTAATTTGGAAATAAACCTTTCTTTGTTAAAGACTTTTTCTACATGGACCACATTTTTCCAGACCTATTTCCTAATAATTTGTGGTTTCTTAAGGCATGTGAATAGAGATGCTGTAGCCAGCATGCCTGGAATCTTTTAGATAAACATTTTGTGAGATTGCTTACTTTAAACAACAATTGTCTCTGTTTGAAAGTTAATTTCTTCCTTAATGTCTCAGTAAGTATTTAACAAGCCTGATAAAGTCCAGTTAAAACGTTTTGTATTGCTCTCTAGACATCTTTTCTAAGGGTTGATGTGTATTCATGTTTGTTTGGTTGACATACTTTCTTCTGAATTTTAAGAAAGCTGTATCAGAATCAGTAACATGTCTATAGTATGTTTTTTTCATGATTATATGGTTTTCTTTATTAAAAACAGCTAAGTAAAAATTTCAGTGAATACTACTGTATATGTGGCAATGTATTCCTCATCATTTTATGCTCTTGAGAGAATGACTCATGTACTATTTTCTCTTGCGTTCCTAAGAGCTTATAAAGAGATGACAGACAGTTGGCTGTAGGATTGAAATAATGTACATGTAAAATGGAAGGGAAAACATGAAAACATGTTCTTCCTTTGTTTTTGCCTTACCTTGATGAAACTTTTACCACTTAACAGTTTTCAGTCAAGTCAAGGTCAGTATCTGAGCCTAGTATGGTTCAGCTTGCCACTGTCTGAGGATTACCTGTCTCATTACAGAATGTACATACTCCCAAAGGAGAAATACAGTCTGATTTCAGGATGACAGACAGCTCTTCCGGGACAGTAGTGTCAAGTGTAAAAGGCTTATAAAGATTTTAGGACCGTGGGTTGGCTTGAAGGGGAAAGGGTGAAATGATAGTTAAGGTTGGCATCACCGAGGTCCCAGTTGTTGGCGGCCCCCCACGTCTCCTGCTGCCCTTCTGGGAGTATTTTAGGGACGTATTTCCTTTTACCTTTCCTTTGGTAGGAAGTTGTAGGCTTTAAGATCCAGCAGAGGCCGGGCACGGTGGCTCACACCTGTAATCCCAGCACTTTGGGAGGCCGAGGCGGGTGGATCACCTGAGGTCAGGAGTTTGAGAGCAGCCTGGCTAACATGGTGGAACCCCATCTCTACTAAAAATACAAAAAATTAGCTGGATGTGGTGTTAGGCACCAGCTACTTGGGAGGTTGAGGCAGCAGAATCACTTGAACCGGGGAGGCAGAGGTTGCAGTTAGCCAAGATTGCACCATTGCACTCCAGCCTGGGCGACAGAGTGAGACTCTGTCAAAAAAAAAAAAAATTCCAGCAGAAAAAATTTATGAGCCATTTGTGACCCTCTTGAGCAGTCCTCAGGTAGAACATATCTCATGAGAGCTAGTGAATGATCTTGGGTAATTAAAGCTCACCTTATGGGCTGGGCACGATGGCTCACGCCTATAATCCCAGCACTTTGGGAGGCTGAGGCAGGTGGATCACCTGATGTTGGGAGTTCAGGACCAGCCTAACCAACATGGAGAAACCCCATCTCTACTAGAAATACAAAATTAGCTGGGCGTGGTATTGCATGCCTGTAATCCCAGCTACTCGGGAGACTGAAGCAGGAGAATTGCTTGAACCAGAGAGGCAGAGGTTGCGGTGAGCCAAGATCGCACCAAGACAAGATTGCGCCGTCATACTCCAGCCTGGGCAACAAGAGCGAAACTCTGTCTAAAAACACACACACACACAAAACCCCCCAAATCCTAACTTTATGATTATACAGTGTCGTGGCCAGCCCAGTGGGAATATCACAAATAGATACATACAGTGTGTAGAATTGAGACTTTATATTTTGAGACTGTTAAATGACTTGTTACCTGGTCCTCTGCCCCCCAGGCTTACCCTTCTGCCCATCCTTATCCAATTCTGTTTAGATTTTTAAAAATTATGTGCTTGTTAGCCCTCTCATTGCTTCACTATGAAGGGAAAAACTTTTTTATTGAGGTGCTGAAGCTATACTGTCCAGGACTCGTACTCATGTGCTGTTGAATGAGTCTCAGTGCTCCTAGGAGTCTATAAAAGGAATAGAAGACCTCTTTTCTCTAACTCCGTTATGTATGTATTTTATCTGCTGAGAGACACTGGCATTTTATGGAGATAGGAGAGAAAAAGACACAGCTTCCTTAGATAGTTCCTTTATTCTAACATACATACTTCACATATTTATAGACACCTTCTACTTAGCATAAATTCTGAACTCCTGGAAGACTTAGATATTTTTTGGTTTTGTATGCATACATTTTGAAATATCTGGGTTGATAATTTTCTAGGTGTTGTTTGTATACTCTAGTGAGGCCCAGAACGCTAAGGGTTATATTAAGATTAGTTTCCTAAGTGACCATTAATGAGACATTTTATCTGTCAGGAGAAAGGATTCATGCAACTCTAAGAATACATTGCCCTCTGCATAGCGTATTAGCTTTTGCAACCAAAGATAGATGAGACTTAGGCTGCGTTTAAATTTTTCATTGTGATGAGACAAATCTGTTATTATAAAAGTCCTGCTTTATCAGTGAGAGTGTTTACTTATGGTGTTTTAATTAACGGAGCTGTGTGTTTTTAAATTTAATTATGGTACATTGAAGATCTGATACTAGCTACAAGCTAAGGATTCTTTGGGTTTTCAAGATTTTTAATGCATTTGGAACAGTGCTGTCCAAAGGAACTTTCTATGTTGATGGAAATGTTCTCTATCTGCACAGTCCAATATGGTATGGTAGCCACCAGCCACATGTGGCTATTGAGTATACTTAAAATGTGGCTGAGACTGAGAAACTAAATTTTTAATTTTCTTGAAAATGTAAATTTATTTATTTATATATATTTTTTAGAGACAAGATCTTGCTCTGTCACCCAAGCTGGAGTGCAGTGGTGCAATCATAGCTCACTGTAGCCTCGAGCTCCTAGGTTCAGGTGATCTTCCTGCCTTAGCCTTCTGAGTAGCTGGGACTATCGGCAGGTACCACCACACCTGGCTAATTTTTAAAAATTTTTTGTAGAGACGAGGTCTCTTCATGTTGCTCAAGCTGGTATGGACTCCTGGCCTCAGCCTCCCAAAGGAGAAAATGTAAATTTATATAGTCACATATGGTTAGTGGTTACGGTGTTGGACAGCATAGATTTAGAATCTGAGGAAAATCTCCACTTAGTATAATGCCATCCAAAGTTCTTAGGATTCCTCTTTTTGGTTGGGAAGTTGAGGCTGCTTAAATCTGAAGTTGATAGTGGGTAATACTGCTATTAGACCTAATGAGAGATTTCTTTAATAAAGATACAAGTTTATCAATCTTGAATGTGCTAGATATGAACTTTGGGAAGGCAAGAATTAATTCCAAAAATAATTCCAATATAATTAATTGAACAAATATTTAGAAAATATTTCCTAGGATTAAGAGGTGTATTAAATATTGTGGAGGACCTAGAGGTGAGTGGGACTTAGGTGGAGCTGCCTATCTTGAGTCCTGCTGGGGAGGCCTTGAAAAAGTCAAGAGGAAGCTCTTTCTTTCTTTCCTTCTTTCCTTCTTTCTTTCCTTCTTTCTTTCTTTCCTTTCTTCCTTCCTTCCTTCCTTTCCTTCCTTTCCTTTTCTTTCCTTTTCTTTCTTTTCTTTTCTTTTCTTTTCTTTTCTTTTCTTTTCTTTTTTTTTTTTTTTTTTCTTTTTCAGGATGAAGTCTTGCTCTGTTACCAGGATAGAGTGCAGTAGTGTGATCTCGGTTCACTGCAACCTCCGCTTCCCAGGTTCAAGTGATTCTTCTGCATCAGCCTCCTGAGTAGCTGGGACTACAGGCGTGTGCCACCATGCACAGCCAATTTTTGAATTTTTAGTAGAGACAGGGTTTCACCATGATGGCCAGGATGGTCTCGAGCTCTTGACCTCATGATCCACCTGCCATGGCATCCCAAAGTGCTGGGATTACAGGCGTGAGCCACTGCGCCTGGCCAGGGGAAGCTCTTTCTAAGGGAGTAGCTGAGAGCACAGAATGCCAGCTGGGTTATCAGGCCGTAAACAGTAGGATTTGGCTTTGTGCAAGCACGATGGTTGGGGTTGCAACAGCACAGGGGAACGTCAGGTTATGTTTGGCTCTGACAGGCAAGATTAATTTTGGGTGACAGAAGGTTGAGGTGGGATTGCGGTTTTCCCAGCTGTGCCCTGCAACACTGTTGAGTTCCATGTGTGTTGGAGCAGGCCTCTCAGGCCATTGCACTTCCAGGAGATGGACTTCCCCAAGATTGGAAAGCTGGAGGCAGGGACACCTAGGCAAAGAGCCTTTTTCACCCTCACCCCTATCCCAGCTGAGGAGGAATTCTTGAAAATGCTGAGTTTGACTCAACAACCAGGAATATCTAATGGATGTAAATGTTCCTTTAAATGAAAGTATAGAGATGAGTAGATAAGCTAGAGTATTCCAAAGTCGCAGCAAGAATTCAGCTCCCTCCCTCCACCCCCAAATCTGGCAGGACCCCATGTGAGCTTGGCGTTGTATTTGGCTGTGCTCTTTGGTGGAAACCAGGGGCAAAGGACAAGCCACAGAAACATAGGCTGCATGTGCTCCTACTCTGTGCTGCTACCTTACCTACCCATTAAGTGCTGTGTTCTTGGCCAGGCACGGTGGCTTACACCTGTAATCACAGCACCTTGAGAGGCCGAGATGGGCAGATCATGAGGTCAAGCGATCAAGACCATCCTGGCCATCACGGTGAAACCCTGTCTCTACTAAAAATATGAAAATTAGCTGGGCCTGGTGGCACGCGCTGAGGCAGGAGAATAGCTTGAACATGGGAGGCAGAGGTTGCAGTGAGCCAACATTGTGCCCCTGCACTCCAGCCTGGCGACAGAGCGAGACTCTGTCACAAAAAAAAAAGTTCTGTGTTCTTGACTAAATAATTCATGAATGTATCGCAGAGGGTGTATGTTCCCACCAACCCCTGACCCATCCATAACCTGGTGTATTCCAGTGACCCAGGAACCAGAGCTTACTTCGCCCTGCTCTGAGTCGGGGAAATCAGAACCTAACTGTCCTGGATCCTCTTTCCGGCAGTTGGGTGAGTCCTGAGGGCCTAATGCATGAAGCTCAGACAGGCTGGGCAATAGGTTGTAGAGTCTCTTGTAAGGGAGACCATGTCAGCAGTGGGGAGCAGAATGCAGAGGAATTAAAGACCTGATCTCATAGTGCAGATGTGAAGGGAGAAGAGCCAGCCTTTCTCCATCATCTCTCTGGAGACAGGGGACTGTCTCACAGGGACTGTACTTTGGCATATGGGCCCATCAGACCAGGATCTAGTCATCAGAGTTAATCAGTACCCTGGAGTTCATTTGTACCAGGTCAGGGGTGCAGTTCTGCAGGCAGTATCTTACATCTGAGTCTATGGGAGAGGAGGGCGGGGTGGCGGTCTTTCCACAGAGTGTCCAGACACTCCTGGCCCAGGAACTGAGCCATTGTTGGTGGGATGCTTGCCTCTCTGTGTGGCAGGGCTTTGGTCTCTGTTTTTTTTGTTTTTTTTTTTTGAGATGAAATCTCGCTTTGTTGCCCAGGCTGGAGTGCAGTGGCACAATCTCAGCTCACTACAACCTCCACCTCCCAGGTTCAAGCAATTCTCCTGCCCCAGCCTCCCAAGTAGCTGGGATTATAGGCGTCCGCCACCACACCTGGCTAATTTTTGTATTTTTAGTAGAAATGGGGTTTCACCATGTTGGCCAGGCTGGTCTCGAACTCCTGACCTCAGGTGATCTGCTCTGAGTGCTGGGATTATAAGCATGTGCCACTGTGCCTGGCCTGGTCTCTTATTTTGAGCCACAATGTCAGGCTGACCAGGCTGGCACATTTATGTAGCCTGGAATGGGTTAGGCTTCTGCCTTTGATGTTAAGAAAGGAAACTAGTACCGAGTGCAGTGGCTGCTGCCTGTAATCTCAAGACTTTGGGAGGCTGAGGCAGGAGGATTGCTTGAGCCTAGGAGTTTGAGACCAGCCTGGACAACATAGCAAGACCCTGCCCCCCAAAAAAAGGTAGTTGGGTGTGGGACATCTGCCTGTAATTGCAGTGCCTTGGGCTGAGGCACTTTGATAGGGGAGACTGAGGCTGCAATAAGCTATGATCATGCCACTGTGGCCCAGCCTGGTTGACAGAGTCTCTGAGACCCTGTCTGGAGGAAAAAAAGAGAGAACTAGCTGCTCCTTCCTAAAATAGTGCCCACAGGCTGGCAGAGCACTGACTGGCGCCTGCCTCTTACAGAGGTGGGGTCAGGATAGCTGAAAATTCTCCCGTGCGTGAGTTATAGGAGTGCATCTCATATCCTTTCAAGTGCTGCCAGGCCGGAACCTAGTAAAGTTTGCAGAGTGAGTTTCATGTTAGAAGAAAATATTACCTACATGAAAGTAATTTTGGGTATAGCTGGGAAGTGATGAATAAATTTGATGATTTAAAGATTTGAAATGTCTGTATCACCAAAGACAAAATCACAAATATAATTAAAAGACAAATAACAGACTAGGAGAAAATAGGTCATATGCAAAACACAAAGGATAAATACAGAGTATATAAAGAAGCTTCTGCATATTAATAAGAAAACTAGAAAAAATAGGCAAAAGATATAAAAAGGCATTGACAGAAAGGGAACAAATGGCCAATAAATACAAAGAGATGCTTAACTTCATTAATACTTAGTGAATTACACATTAAAACAACCAGATATGATTTTATCCCATCAGATTGGCAGAAATTAAAGAGAATAATATTCCTTGGCAGCAGTGAGGAAGAATGGGTGTACTTTCACATCGTGAGCATATATATTGTTCAGACTTTTTTGGAGAAGGTAGTTTGACTGTATCTTTGAAAATAAAATCACAGACTTTTAATTTGGTAATTTTGTATCTGGTGAAATACACATGAACACATGCCCATTCCAGCATTGGAATGGTAAAATACTGGAATGATTAAAGGTACAGTGGTACAGCCAGCATATAGAATGCAGTACCTAAAAAGAGTGTAAGAGTGTGGATAGATCTTTATGCAGCTGATGTGGGAAGCTCTCTCAGATACGTTTTTAGTGAGAAAAATAAAATACAAAATTATTACATTTATATTTGTAAAACTCAAAACTTACTTGTATTTTATAGATTCTAAAACATGCTTTTCAGATTTTTTAACATTCCTGAAATCTGTGTATCCAACAATTGGTGACATAGTTTAATAATTTAAGCTCTTAGTTGGTGAAGGATAATGCACAAGTGATAAGATCTTAGATTTGATGAAGGATGATATGTAAGTATATGGATAAAAGACTCTAAGGCAGGCATAGGATGGGACTGAGGAAGTGTCAGTGGAGACTGTATCATCTATGTTGTCAAATTTTTTACACTTGATTTTAGCCAAGAGGCTGAGAAGCAATGTTGTCGAAATTTTTTTTTACAGTGAAATTGTATTCCCTTATTATGTAGTGAAAAAATTTTAAAAATATAGATTCCTTTTTTAGACAACATATAATTTTAGATAAGATAAGGTTGCCTGGATATCTGTGATGTTTGATCCATTTCTCTACTTGGGTGATTACCCTTGATATTCAGCTTTGAGAACTTTAAGGCCTGGATGGTTGATAGAGTGTTGAGCTCCATTAAGAAGTTAAGTAGCTGTGAAGATTCAGTGGGAGAGAATTGAGAGCTGAGGTCCAACACAAAGGAGAAGCCGAACTCCAGAGCCCAGGGCCAGTTGCCTCATAGGAACCTTTGCATCTGTGTAGAGAGGCTGAAATTCTCATCTACAAGGTGGTGTGGTGCTTTTTATCCTGGACTGGGCATACTCTGGAGCGAGGCTCCGTGGATGGGAGGCAGAAAATAGGTCAAATCAAGGAGCCTTATCGAATGCCATTGAAAGGAAAATTCATTGTTTTGGGAGAGAGCTAAGTCCTAGTGGGAAAGAGCCAAAGGAGTAAATGGGCTTTTAAATCTGAATTTCACAAGGCAGGCAGGAGATGACCTGGTTGGAGGCAGGCTCTGCTTGGGTCCTGTGTAAACAGGGAATAGTGTGAGTGTCTCTCCATAAGTAAGAGCTGTGTTGTGAAGATGAACACACAGTTTAGTAGTGACGCTTTAAACAAAGATGACTCTGCAAGAAGGGGTAAGGTGTGTGGAATGTAGCTTATTGCCAGGGCTGTGAGAGGCAGCGGAAGGAGAGAGCACTCAGTCAAGATGTTATTTGAGCTGGTCGCTGTAGGAAAGGGAGAATTTGGACATGAGATTTTTTTTGTTTTGTTTTGTTGTGTTTTTGAGATGGAGTCTCACTCTGTTGCCCAGGCTGGAGTGCAGTGGCACAATCTCAGCTCACCACAACCTCTGCCTCCCAGGTTCAAGTGATTCTCCTGCCTCAGCCTCCCAAGTAGCTGGGACTACAGGTATATGCCAGCTGCCTGGCTGGTTTTTGTATTTGTAGTAGAGATGGGGTTTCAGTATGTTGCCCAGGCGTGTCTTGAACTCCTGACAACTCTGCCCACCTTGGCCTCCCAAAGTGCTCGGCCTCACACCAGGCCTGAACATGTAATTTTTAAGGAGATATTCAGAAGGAAAGGGAGGTGGGCCCATCACTTACAAATGCGTACGGGAGGCTGGGTGCGGTAGCTCACACTTGTAATCCTATCACTTTGGGAGGCTGAGGCAGGCAGATCACTTGAGGCCAGGAGTTTGAGACCAGCTTGGCCAACACGACGAAATCCTGTCTGTACTAATAAAACAAAAAATTAGCCGGATGTGGTGGCTTGTGCCTGTAATCCCAACTACCTGGGAGGCTGAGGAACGAGAATCACTTGAAACCTGGGAGGTGGAGGTTGCTGTGAGCTGAGATCATGCCAGTACACTCCAGCCTGAGTGACAGAGGGGAACCCTGTCTCCAAAAAAAAAAAAAAAAAAAAATGCACACAGGAGAATGTGAGGAACTGAATAGTACAGTTTTCTCAGAGGGCGCGTCTTTTCAAAGGGAGGCAGTAGGAAGTAAAATAGAAAAAGGTAGGTTAGGGCCAGATCATGAAGAGCCAAGCATGCCAAGTAGAAATTTGACCTTGATTCCGTGAGCTCATGTTTTACATTTAATCTTTTGGTTACCAAGTATTTTTTTGTACCATCATTGGTTTGATTTTTAAAATACAGTCACTTTATTTTCTAAGGATTTTATGGTATATGTTTAAATCTTGAGTTAAGGGTAGATAGAACACAGTTTGAATTTTTTTTTTGGCATATAAATGGTTGAATTTCAAAATTATATTTGTGTTATAAACTTTGTTTTTACCCCCTGCCTTCCAGCATTTGCAAATAACCATTTCTCTTTCAAAGGAGATCCTAGTATTTGTCCATATTGAATAAAAGCAAAGAACTGAGCTCTATATGAACATGAAAGGTTTACTGAACAAGAGTAGTGGGGGGTGAAAAAGGATGAACATTGTTTGGGGAAAGCTGTGATCCTTGTTACCTTTGCTGTAGCACAATTTGGAATGGCTTCTTTATTCCTGGCAATTCCTGACAGGGTTTCTTTTAAACCTGGCCACCCTTCCATTGCCAGCTCGACCTTGATGTTAGCTGGTGCCGCTACTGCAAGGGCTGCCTTTGGCAGGAAGTCTTCAGTCAACTTTCTGGGCTCTGGTTTTGGCTCTGCACATGCCTTGCTGAGCTGACCTTAAGAATCTGAAATGTGGAGGGTCATTTTGGGGTAGGGAAATGTGGTGGCAACCCTTGATTTTTCTGCCACAGTGTAACTTAACAGATCCCCTTGTTTTTCCCTAAATGATACAAGGGTTTGCACCAAAATGGTAATTCATCTGTGTCTGTGATGCTTAAAAAAATAACAGTTTCACTAATATGTCACAACATGTATTATTTATCATTTTAGTAAATGGGTCTTTTAACAAGCAACAATTTGCAAATTTAAGCATGGCAGTTAACATGATCTGACATTTAAAAAATTAAATAATCTCCTGCCATCTTTGTCATCAGCCTTGCATTAAGGATTTTAGCCCTTCTGGGAGCTTTTATTTTTTGTTGACTCTGACTGATGATGGCAGATTGTGATAGTGATCAAAGCTATGCTTTTATAAATTATTTTTGAGTTGGAACAATATTGGCATGTAATGTGAACTGGCAGAATTAATGTTGTTTATCATTGCCAGTGCTGTTTTGACATATATTTTGAGCTCTTTAAGGAAGCAGATAGGGAATGTCTGTAATGGACATCTGCTGTCCACTATAGGTTGCCCAATGTTGAGTCATGGTAGGTTCTACCTTCTGCTGTGGAAGCCAGCACAGATCAAATGGGCATTCTCTGTTCTTGCCTCCTAGGAGCTGCAAGGGTGGACTTGCTTCTTAGGCTTAGCCTGTTGACCGCTTCCACCTAGAGTTTGAATCCGAACAGAGTGTTAGAAAATGCAGGGACAGGCCGAGCACGGTAGCTTATGTCTGTAATCCCAGCACTCTGGGAGGACAAGGTAGGAAGATCACTTGAACCCAGGAGTTTGAGACCAGCCTGGGCAAAATAGTGAGACCCAATCTCTACACAAAGTAAACAAATTAGCCAGGTGTGGTGGTGTGCACATGTAGTCCCAGCTACTGGGGAGGCTGAGGTGGGAGGATCCCTTGAGGCTAGAAGTTTGAGGTTCCAGTGAGCTATTTGCATCACTGCACTGCAGCCTGGGGGACAAAGAGAGACCCTGTCTCCAAAATAAAGGCAGGGACAGTTAGTAGTAGCACTTGAGTTACTAAAATTATTTAGATTTTCTTCCTGGATAGTCCTGCTTGCACACATCAATGTTAATATTGGTGAACTTGGCCTTTACTTTCGTGTGTTTCGCAGTGATACCTCTAACCACCTTTTGTGCACATAGCAGCTGTTATACCCCCCATAGCATAACCGGCCTGTGTAAGAGAAGAGTGTAAGTCAGTTGCTTGCAAGGAACTCTTAGGAGTAGGGAGCTCTTTCCTGGGGGAGGTGGGAGGAGGGGGTTCTCCTGTCTCTCTCCTCCCCGAGTCATTAGAGAAAGGCCTCAAGAGAATAACTCAGATTAGGGTTGAATGCAAGAGGGTAGATTGACATCTTACTGAGCTGCTATTCTAATCCCACAGCAGCACCTGGCTGGCACCTCTGTGCCAGGTGCTGCTGTGGGATTAGAACAGACTCCTGAGAAAGTGTTCTTGAGTGAGTGTGGTGTGACTTTCCTGGAGTTTGGGGATGTCTGTGAATACAGAGACAGGTATCTTCCTCTCATCTGAAAACCCCCCATGTGGCTAGAGCCGCCCCAGGGGACAGTGTATGGAGAGAGGGCAGCAAAAACCATTGACATTTCCTGTGGGCTTGGTGGTCTGCATGGAGGACAGCTGGCCCAAGTCTTTTTGAAAGACATGTCCTGCCTGCGAAGGCTGCCTGCCAGGCCTAGGCCCCAACAGAAAGAGGTCATGGGTGGATCACAGAGGTAGGAGCTGAGAGGAGACGGAGAGCTGAGTCAGAGGGCACCCATTGCCAGCATCAGGCAGCATGGAGGTCCTAGCGAGGGGGTCTCACTAGAGAGAGCTGGCATGTGGATGCCTGCAAATGGCAGAAGATACTTTACAGCCTGCAGGACTGGACCACAGACAAGTGGGCAGACCTTTCCCTTTCCTCACACTTGCCCGCTTTCATTCCTTGGATCCCTCTCTTTTTCCTCACTGCTGTTCTTAGGGGAAAAGCTTGACATTTGATAAAATGAGTTTGGATTTAGACTAAGTAGACTTTTTAATAACTGAA
This sequence comes from Sapajus apella, assembly GCF_009761245.1. NCBI lineage: Eukaryota > Metazoa > Chordata > Mammalia > Primates > Cebidae > Sapajus > Sapajus apella. The sequence goes on from NW_022437034.1 coordinate 6,096,812, forward strand.
AGTTTGGCTTTATTTATTTAAGATAATATTTTCTTTTTAAAACTCTGGCTAGAAATGAGTTTTTTGTTTTTTTGGTTTTTTTTGAGATGGAGTTTTACTCTTGTTGCCCAGGCTGGAGTGCAATGATGTGATTTCGGCTCATTCAAACCTCCACCTCCTGGGTTCAAGCGATTCTCTTGCCTCAGAGCCTCCTGAGTATCTGGGATTACAGGCACCTGCCACCACACCTGGCTAATTTTTGTATTTTTAATAGAGACAGGGTTTCACCATATTGGCCAGGCTAGTCTCAAACTCCTGCCCAGGTGATCTGCCCGCCTCGGACTCCCAAAGTGCTGGGATTACTGGCGTGAGCCGTCATGCCCAACCAAAATTAGTGGTTTTGATGTTGCTAAATCCTGAAATACCCTTTCATGATGGTGTAATCAATCAGCAGTCTCAGCACCAGTAGACTGGAGTGGATTTTAGACTTTCGCACACTTTTCCTTATTTATGCCCTGCAGATTTCAAGCATACAACTTGCCAGCAATTACTGTGTTGGCTGAGAAATTTGAAATTTTACTACAGCCTAAACACTGTAAATTTGCTGATGTAACATACAACTAATAATAGAGGTCATGTCCTCATATTGGCATTAGGGACCCCTTACAAATTAGTCTGAAACTTTGCAGCCTTTAATCATATTTTTCTCATGTTTTGTTTTGTTTTGTTTGGAGATGGAGTCTTTCTCTTTTGCCCAGGCTGGAGTACAATGGCGCGATCTCAGCTCACTGCAATCTCCGCCTCCCGGGTTCAAGTCATTCTCCTGCCTCAGCCTCCCAAGTAGCTAGGACTACAAGCATGTGCCACCATGCCTGGCTAATTTTTGTAGTTTTAATAGAGACAGGGTTTCACTATGTTGACTAGGCTGGTCTTGAACTTCTGACCTCAAGTGATCTGCCCACCTTGGCCTCCCAAAGTGCTAGGATTATAGGTGTGAGCCACCACACTCAGCCATGTTGTTGTTTTTGGTTTGCTTGTTTATTATGGTAAAAAAAAAATACCACATAACATTAAATTCACCATCTTAACCATTTTAAAGTATGTAGTACAGTAGTGTTAACTATATGCACAGTGTAACAGATCTTTAAAGTTTTTTGATGTTGTAAAACCGAAGCTCTGTACTCAGGAAGTAACTTCCAATTCCCTGCTCTTGCCAGCCTCTACCAACCACAATTCTACTTTTTGTTGCTAAAAGTTTGATTATTTTCGATAACTCACATCAGTGGAATAATACAGTTATTTGTCTTTTTCTTACTGGCTTATTTCACTTAGTGTAATGTCCTCAAGGTTCATCCATGTTGTAGCATGTGACAAGATTTCCTTCTTTTTAAGGTTGAATAATATTCCATTGTATGGATAGACCACATTTGCTTTATCTAGGTGTCTGTTGGTGGACATTTAGGGTACTTCTGCCTTTCGGCTCCTGTGAACAATACTGCAATGAACATGGGTAAGCAAAAATCTCCTTGAGATCCTACTTCCACTTCTTTTGGCTATATACCCAGAAGTGGGATTGCTGGATCATCATTCTGTTTTTAATTGCTTGAAGAGCTGCCATACTGTTCTTTATAATAGCTACGCCATTTTACATTCCTACCAACAGTGTACATGTACCATTACTACATATCCTCATCAACGCTTGTTTTTGTTCTTGTTTTTTTGCCATCCCTAATGGATCTGAGGTGATACTTCATTATGGTTTTGATTTGCATTTCCTAATGATTAGTGATGTGGAACATCTTTTTATATGCTTGTTGGCCATTTGTGTATCTTATTTGGAGAAATGTCTTTTCAAGTGCTTTGCCCATTTTTTTAATTGGATGAGTTTGTTGTTGTTGATTTATAGGAGTTATTTATATATTCGGGTATTAACACCTTATTAGATATTTGGTTGAAAATATTTTCTTCATTAATAAGTTACCCTTCACTTTGCCCTTTAATCGTATTATTATTATTCTGATTACAACATCAACTGTGGATTACTGAAAAGTTCAGAAAATAATATGACAGATTTTTTTTTTTTTAATTGTACTTTGGGTTCTGGTGTACATGTGCACATCCTGCATCCTGCAGGATTGTTGCATAGGTATATACATGCCATAGTGGTTTGCTGTCTCTACCCCCTACCCCTCTCCCCCTGTCACCTACATCAGGCATTTCTCCCAGTGTTATCCCTCCCCTCCCCTCCACCCCCACCCCTGCACCTAGCTCAGTGAGTGTTGTTCTCTTCCCTGTACCCAAGTGTTCTCATTGTTCATCACCTGCCTCTAAGTGAAACATGTGGTATTTGGTTTTCTGTTCTTATGTCAGTTTGCTGAGAATGATGGTTTCTAGATTCATCCATGAATATGACAGATTTTGATCAGGTCTTAGATATCTTCCCAATAGGCCCAATGAGTAAGGCATAAAAAGCTTCAGTTAATTCCATAGTTTGACCAAAATGCTCTTCTTAATCTTGTTCTTTTTCTTTTCTTTTCTTTTCTTTTTTTTTTTTTAAGACAGAGGCTCTGTGTCCTCCATCTCCCAGGCTCAAGTGATTCTCATGCCTCAGCCACCCAAGTAGCTGGGACTATAGGTGCGAGCTACCATGTCTAGCTAATTTTTGTATTTTTAGTAAAGATGAAGTTTCATCATGTTGTCCAGGCTGGTCTCGAACTCCTGGAATTCGAGTGCTGGAATTATAGGCATGAGCCACCATGCCTGGCCCTTAATCTTGTTCCTATGAACTTTTCCAGCTTCTCTTTCCCCACTATGACTCCCTCTTATCCCCTTCCTCTGTCCAAAGAGTCCCTAAAAATATTCTAGCTTTTGTACCCTTTCACACTACTTTTTTGTTGTTTTTTGCCTAGAATATGGAATATGTACCTTTCCCTCTTGTTTAACCTTGTTTTTTAGTCTACTTCTTTTTCTCCTCCTTTAAAGACTCAGCCCAGATGTGAAGATGTTCCAGTCAGCCAGTCAGCTGCTTTTCTCTCCCATAACTTCTTGTATGCAGCCCAGGTTAGCACACTTGTCTGGAAGTATTGTGAGGACTTTTATAAACCTCCTGTCTCCAGGACTGTGTGTTCCTAGAGCACCAGCTTAGTTTTCCGTTTTTATTCCTCTGTTCTCATGGGCCTACCATAATATCTAACCCATAATATTTGTGTACTTTAAAATTTATTTTATTTATTTATTTGTTTATTTTTGAGATAGGGGTCTTATTCTGTCACCCAGGCTGGAGTACAGTGGCAGGAGATCTTGGGTCACTGCAACCCCTACCTCCTGGGTTCAAGCGATTCTCCTGCCTCAGCCTCCTGAGTAGCTGGGATTGTAGGGCGTGCCGCCATGCCCAGCTAATTTTTGTATTTTTAGTAGAGATGGGGTTTCACCATGTTAGCCAGGCTGGTCTCAAGCTTCTGGCCTCAAGTGATCCGCCTGCCTTGGCCTCCCAAAGTGCTGGGATTACAGGTATGAGCCACCACGCCCGGCCTATTTGTATACTTAAAATGATTATGGGTAGAAAGAAAGAGCAAATGCCTTTTTAGAAATAAGGTAACAGAACTTTTTACTAATTGTGCTTCCAAATATGCTTTCTCTTCTAATTTTATCTGCTAAGATTTTGGCAGTTAATTGTAGATTTTATGAACTTACATTGGGTTGCCTTTGTCTTCTGTTATAAAAGCAATAATTAGAGGAAATGATCCTTTTGAGAGGTTGTTTAATGATTCTGCTTCTTTTAAATGTGCTGCTTTAAATCTTATTTCACGTAAACTGTTCTAATGCCCAAATTATCTCACCCTAGATCAGTATTGAACCAAAGTATTATGATGATTAATTTCCTTCTGTTAAATCCCTTATAGTCTTTTCTTTGGTGTGTGTGTGGGGTCAACAATCAAAAAAAGAATTTATTGACTTTACATTTAGTATGGTTTATTCTACTTGATTATATTGTTCAAGTGTGAATTTGTGTATGGTATAAGATTGTGCCGTATTGGGATTCTGTTTTCTGTTAAATAAATAGCTTTGTGTTTTATTAACTACCAGTGTTTAAATTTAATGGTTTAAGATTTCAGAGAGACCTTTTTATAAGTATTTGAAAGCTCTTATTATAATCCTGAGCCTAACCTTCCGGTTTCACTGCATCCTTCTTTAGACTTGAAACAAGCCCCGACACAGACGCAAACCCTGGCATGCACTCCTGTGCACCCTTCCTCTGCCCCGCTCCCCACTCTGACATGACAAGAAGTGTCTGTCCCAGAAGTAATCTGATTGTGCACCTAGAGTACCTGTTTTCTGCATGGGGAAGAATGCACAGTGGTGGACCCAGAACAGTAGCAGAAGTCCCCTCTCCACTGTGGGGGCCGCAGTGGTAGGCACAATCTTTATCCCTCAGCCCCATAAGTTAATTAGATAATTTCACCTGCATTAAGCTTTGTGGGCAGAGAAAATTCAGTAAGTCACCACTACCAGGTGACTCTCTTTTTCTGTTACCTCCTAGCAAGGCATGTAGTTTGCATCCTACAGAATATAAAAGATGGGGCTAGCATCTATTCTGTGTCTTAGCAGGGAACTTCATCGAATAGGGACTTGATTTTTAAATGCTTTCAACTTGTGTCATGATTTAATCACTAAACAGGAAGTTTCAACTTTTCTTTAAAAAAATACATCTTATTAAAAATTTAAATGTCTTCATAACTGCTTATGTTCAGTAAATGAACACTAAGAATCTATAAACAGGAATCTATAGGTGTTTTTTGGCTCTAAAAATTGAAAATTTGGGAGCTATTTCATTCCTTAGAACTTGAAAACATGATAGATAATTAGCTATAATTCATTTGCAGATTATTTTTGCCATGCTAAGTTAGGATTTTTAGCCATAGCAAGTGTAACAGACAAACAGATACTTTTAAATTATTTTGTTCAGCAAAACACAACAGGCCCTTATATGTGTTTGCTGGACTTTTTGTTTGTCAGCAATAAATCTGTATGTTTCTTTAGTTAGAAAAAAAAAAGAACAACAAAAGTGCTTATTATAGAATGTTTACCTTTTTAACAAATGTGAAACACATTGGTATAAAATGGGAAAATCACCTAGGATTTGGATCTGCAGTGGGTCCAGGAGTATAACTTCCTTTTTCTGCGGTTATGGGAGGCAGCGTGATGAGGGGAAGGATGTGGGCTTTGGACTGAGCTGCTGCTTCTCTCTGAGCTGTGACTTTGCACAAGTTAGGAGTAGCCTCTTTGAGCTTTGTCTTCCCCTTGGAATATGAGTAAGATCATTTTTGCACATTGCACATGACATGAACTCATTTATTTTCTGTAGACAGGAGACTGCAACTTACATTTGTGTATTGCTTTCAAATGATACTTTTTTTTTTAAAACAAATTGTCTCAGTGGGTCTTCACTGCCTTCTTTTTAAAATTTTATTATTTTTTTCCTTTTTAGGGAATAGGGTCTTAACTCTTTTGCCCAAGACTGGTGCGCAATAGCTGAACATTGCTCACTGTAGCTCAAATTCCCGTTCACTGCCCTCTTATATAGTGGATAAGGTGGGAGTTACCCTCATGCAGTTAAGAAAATGGGTTCAAAAGAAATTTTGAATTGTGTGTTTTATTTTCACAAGACTGTCAGTGACAGAGCAAAAACTCCCGCTTTGGGTGTCCTGGCTATGTGTCCCACTGAAATGCTGTCTACCACTGTGGTATAGCAGAAGAAAGAAGGCTAAGACAGTTCTGTCCTTATAGTCACCTTCAGTTTCAAATGTAATCACATCTGGGGGAAGGGAAATGAACCTGTGAGTTTCATTTCCCAAATCATTCCTTTATTTTGAATCAACCGGCTGGGCACGGTGGCTCACACCTGTAATCCTAGCACTTTGTGAGGCTGAGGCGGGTGGATCACTTGAGATCAGGAGTTCAAAATCAGCCTGGCTAACATGGTAAAACCCTGTCTCTACTAAAAAATAAAAAATAAAAAAATAGCCAGGCGTGAAGGCAGTGCCTGTAATCTCAGCTACCCAGGAGGCTGAGGCAAGAGAATCGCTTCAACCCAGGGGGCGGAGGTTGCAGTGAGCTGAGATTGCGCCATTGTACTCCAGCCTCGGTGACAGAGTGGGACTCCGTCTCAAAAAAAATTTAAAAAAAAGAGCCAGTGAATTCAAAGAAATAAAATGTTTTTCATGTATTCATGGAAACAACTGCTATTTCTAAAATTCCAAGTGAATTATTGTTATTATTATTATTATTATTTATTTATTTTTTTTGAGACAGAGTTTCACTCTTGTCACCCAGGCTGGAGTGCAATGTTGCGATCTCGGCTCACTGCAACCTCTGCCTCTTGGGTTCAAGTGATTCTCCTGCCTCAGCCTCCTGAGTAGCTAGGATTACAGATGTCTGCCACCACAGCCGGCGAATTTTTGTATTTTTTTTAGTAGGGACAGGGTTTCACCATGTTGTCTAGATTGGTCTTGAACTGCCGACCTCAGGCGATCCACCCACCTCAGCCTCTCAAATTGCTGGGTTTACAGGCGTGAGCCACTGCTCCTAGCTTCTAAATGAATTTTTAAAACTCCAGCATCTCACAAATGGTTCTTCAATAATTTTTCCCTAGCTTGCATTGTTTAAGTTGGGGTTTGTTACTCGACAATTACCCTTTTTTGGGTGTAAGTTTGGCCTCTACTTCTGAGTAAGTAAGTGACCTTAGGGTGGTATCTGTGAGAAACAGATCTCACAAGCAACATTGATACCAATATCATCATTTTTGGTCAAATGTTAAATAGTTAAAATTTGTCATCCTAGTCTAATATTGAACTAATTTAAAATATCTCATATTTAAGCAGCCTTTATTGTGTTTAACATAGCAAAACAATTAATAAAACTTTAAATCAATTACACATGAAACAATAAGAAAGCAGTTCAAATTAAATCTCTAGGTAGTGTTCTATAGTGTAGAAGTTCTATAGAACTTCAGAAAAGAGAGAGGTCAGTAGGATTCTCAGAGGAAATGTGATTTTATCTGTACTTTGGGTTAGAATAACTTTTCTGATTTTTTTTTAAATTACTAATATACCTAAACATAGATAATGTTAACATTAATTAAGTGACCTTAAAGCAGTATCACAATGAAACAGACCTCACAGGTAAAGTTGATACCAGCATCATTATTTTTGGTCAAATGTTAAATAGTTAAAATTTGTCATCCTAGTCTATATTGAATTAATTGAAAATATATTATTAATTAATATCAGACTCAGCTAGAGACACCTAATGTTCAAAACAGAAAGTAGAGTTGGATTGAGCCCGGTTGGCTCCAGTTGCTCAGAGGATGTGGTCAGGACTGTTTTTGTACATTTGAGCTCTGCTCCTTCTGTGTACGAGCAGGTTGTGCGTTTTGCCTCTCCTTGGGGGTAGGAAAATGGCTGCCCATACCTTCTGCCAGGTGAGCAACCCCAGAGACTTTTATCTCCCAGCACACATATAGAAGCAGCCTGTTGGAGGCACGTGCCCACCCATTAGACTGCCGCCCAGGCCATAAGGACTATGGTTTGAAGGGTGTGCTCACTTGAGTGGCTAGGGGGCAAGGGCACTGTGACAACTGTCGAGGACTAGGGAGGTTCCCAGATGAAGAGGGGTGATATATCAGAAGAAGAAGAGTGGGTGGGAAATGGGCATAGCAGTCCCAGCCAGCAGCTGTCACTGCCTACCACATAGTGCTACAAAACAGTTTAAGAATTATTCCCTGAGTGCAGATGATGGGGGTGGGGGTTAAATGGAGACCTATTCTAAGTGACTCTTGACTGTTTGTCCAGGTGTCATTCCTTGTTACAGGAGTTTTAAAAATAGAAAATTCTCAACTGCTCATTCACCTAATACTCCATGAAAGTATATATTCTTGAGTGTCCTAAGTGTGTGTCCTTTGATATATCTATGATAAGTATAAACTCTTAAGTATCTTTTATACTTAAAGTATCTTTTACGTATTTGTGCTTTTGTAAATTAAAAAATGTAATCACCATGACCCTGTATTTGCATGTGACAACGCTCCATTTTATAAAATAATTACTGTTGAATCAAATTTTTGCTCAATGTGTGCTATCAAGTTACCTATCAAAGCCAACCGAATGAATGATTAAAAGGTTCAGATCAAAAGCAACTGGCTTAACTTCATGGAGGTTTTCATCCTTTAATTTAAAATGTGTCTATGTCTAACTGATTATCTCTCACATTTTATAAAGAAATATTGACGTTCTATAAAGTATGCAGTGACCTCACTTCTGGCTGTGTGGGCAGGTTTCACTGCAGGCCTCTGAAACATTGATATTCCTGTAACCTTTGAGGCAAGATGTGTGTGTAGTGTATTAATGAGCTGATTGAAGTGATGTACAGTAATTTCATCCTTGGGTAAAAACAGATGTGAAAGATTCTGTTTTAATATTTAATCAGGCTCCAAGCCTCTGTTGGCTTGTTTAAGTTGACCTGACAGCATTATACCTGGAAACACTTTGAATTAAACTCTGAGTGCTTGACCTTGTTCAAACAGTTGTAATTTAATAAGGCTGCTGTCTTGGTGGAGATAGCGTCGCTAATAGGCAAATCCTTTTCTGACTGGGATTGTTCTGTTTGTGAGTGCTAGGGATGGAGAGATTCAGAGATTTCCATCAGTTTGGGGGATGAACTGGGATTTGAAGAAGTAAAAACAAATCTAAATTAAGAAATTGTCTTTTAGAAGATGTTCAAACACTTGTCTTTTGTTTTAATGTTTAGCTTTATAGAAGTAATGTTTTTAATGTCATTTCGATTAGGCTCATTTTGGTTGAAATGAATGAAAAATCATTGTTAAAAAGGGAGCTGGAAACTTGTCAGAAATCAAAGAAGTGCTAGGAGGCCTGCATGCTCACTCTGGCTCTCTCTGTCCTTCACCCACCTGTATCTCTGTGCACCCATCCATCCCTGCTCTTCTCCTCTGTCTCTGTCTCAGGTATCATCTGCACATAGCCTATTCTGCTCTTTCCTTTCTTCTGTTGGCTTCCTCAGTCTCTATTTCGTGTCATTCTCTGTATCCCATAGCTCCTCTTTACTCATCATTTCTGTTCTCTCATGCCATCAGTTTGCAGGGGCTCTCAGTAGTTTGTGCTCTTTTGTATCCTTTCAGCTCTAAGTCTTGCTGTCAACAAGTTTGTTTCCTTGTTCACGTTCCAGTTAGCTGGGTCTGAATAGCTCCCCTGATCTTTTTGTGCCATATCCAAATTGCCCATGCTTTCCAAAGCACGGACCTATGGACAAGACAGTTTTTGACTTGAAGGAAAGATTACTTGGGGCAAATACCATGACTTGCCCAATAGAAATACTTGGAGATATATATTTTCTGTTTCTAAAAGTACCACATGCTTACTGGAGAAAAAATGAAAAAAATTTAAAAACTAATAAAAATACAGTTAAAATATCCTGTAAACTGACTATTCAAATAGCTAACTACTTTGTTGTATTTCCTCTGATTTTTTTTTTACTTGTTTATACATAAATATACACGTTAAACATCCCAAAATTTTAGAATCAGAGTGGTAACATTTTAAAGATCTTCATATCTACTTGTTACTAGTGGCATCTGTATGAATATTCTGGCTATCAGGCCTGCATTAAAAACTGTGGTAATTTGGTGTGAATCTTTTATTAATTCTTGCCTTTTGATTAATATTAAGTGTGGCATCATTAATCATGTTATGTTATCTTCACTTTGGCTTGCATTATTTATCAACTCCTTTGAGAAGCGTTAATATTATTTTCATATTTCACAGTATTTGACATACTGTCTCGCACTTAGTAGATGTTCAGTATTTCGTCTGTGGTTTTTGCTTAACTTTCATGAAACTTGATTTCTTTGAGAGTGTAAAATGCATTCATAAGGCTCTAGCTCAGAAGAAATAAAAAGTAACAATGCTTCAGATCACTCTTTCTTCCCACCTGCTGGAGAATATGGTTTTTAAGGGGCTTGTGTGATTAGATCAGCCCACCTGGATAGTCTTCTGCTGCAAAGCAAGGTAGTAGAAACATGGGTGATATCGCAAACATGCATAGGTTCCACTATTCTCAAAGGAGAAGGTATAATACAAAGGGCAGGGTCACTCTCAGGATTCGATTTGGTATGTTGTTGCTGGTGTCTGGCCGATTTTGGCTTTGTGAGACTCTAAGCAGAGAACCCAGCTGAGCCTGCCTGGATTTCTGACCCACTCAACTATGAGCTCATGAATGGGTATTGTTTTAAGCCGCTGTTTGTGGCAATAAGACTAATATAGGCCAGGGTCTTGCTAATTCTTAGCTTTGTCAGATTTTAACCTGATTTTCTCTGGATATCAAGGGCGGAGCTGTCTCTCAGGAGGAGACTTATGGGAGCCTAGCTAAAGAAACTGATGTATGGAGTCAGGAGGCCAGCACATTTATTTGTTTATTTCCCTGACAAGTAAATGTTCCAGGGACTGAGATACTCCATGTGGTGGATGGTCAGAGCATTATCTCCCTTAAGGCAGTCCTCTGTAGAAGCCAGGTGTGTATTATGAGCATGGCATCTAAACCATGAGTTAGATGAGCACAGCTTCCATGGCATCAAACACCTGTCTCACAACAGGGATGGCCTTCTCTGTGTCTGGACAACGTTTAAATGGGTACTGCCGGCTTCTCTGGAGACTCACTGTATTAATTTTCAATTACAATGTAACACATAACCACAATTTAGCAGCTTAAAACAATGCAATTGTATTATCTCACAGTTTCTATGTGTCCAGGCACAGGCAACTGGGTTCCTTGCTCAAGGACTCATCAAGCTGAAATAAAAGTGTCAGCTGGGAATGTGGTCTCATTCAGCTCATCGGTTGTTGGTGGAATTCAGTGCTTTGTGGTTGTGAGACTGAGGTCCTCTTCTCCCAGAGGCTGCCTTGCCTCATGGCCCTCTCCACGATGTAGCATTTTGTTTCTTCAAGGTCAGCTGGAGAATCTCCCACACACTTTTGGTCTTTGCAATCTCTGACCCCTTTTAAAAGCCTGGCCCTGCGTATACTCATAGGGAGAGGATTGTACAGGATGTATATGCCAGGGGCCCAAATCTTGGGGGCATTATAAAATTCTGCTCCCACACTTGCCTTCCCCTCAGCATCCCTTGCTGACTGGCCAGCTAAGCTTGCTGTTCAATACCTCCTTTCTTTAGCTGTGTTAATATATCCAGTCTTTGGGAGTCCAGGCTTGGTTGGATATTTCACATCTCTAAAGTGACTACATAATTCTTCTCACATTCAGTATGTATTGATTTTTAAAATTTAAATTTGTGAACTTAATCACACTTTCTGTGTGATCCTCCCCCCTTTAGTAATTGAGGAATGGAATGAGGGGGAATTTCTTCATCATAGTTTCCAAGGTCTTCATAGCAATGGCCTCTGTAGTTTGATGGTCTAAGGATTTTAGATGATTAGAGAACTTCTACCCTCACTAGAATTCTGAAGATTGTAACTTAAAATTCTACTTAACTAGATGTTAGAAATTGGGGAGACAAAATGAGTTACTTGCCCAGTTAAATTATTGGCCAATGAAGAAAGGTATTTATTTCTTATTTATATCCTGCCTTCTCTCAGTATGATGAGGTCCAGTAAAAGGCATAGATAGTCTAAAATTAAAGCAATTAAATTTTTTTTCTATTATGGGAATTCTGACAGTACAAAAAAAGCACGGTGTCCTTGCCCGTTAAAGTGAACACCAAGCAGTCCAAAATATTTTCATGAGATGTTTTTTTGCCATCACTTGTCGGTTGTGAGAGATCATTGCCTCAGGCCACAGCGACTAGGTGTGTGGCAGGGTTAACCTGCCTGCTCTCTAGGGAAACCGTCAAGAAATGGGCAATAAATTAATAAGTAGAAAGTGTTCTCTGAGCTTCAGGCAGTTGTTGATTGACTGATGGAAAAGGTAGGAGGTAGGCTAATAGACGATGACATTCAAATTCAGCTGCTGCCTCTCAGCTGAGCCCAAACCAGGGCTTCTGCTGCTTTTTGCTCCTTTTCCCTGAGTGGTGGTGGCCTGCAGGTTAAACAGGCGGGCTTGGGAATCAGGCTGCCTAGGGTAAATCCTCGTTCCTCCATTTAACTCAGTCTAGGGTTAAAAGAGAGTCCCTGTAAAGCATTTAATACGTTGCTGGGCATTACTGATGGACTAAGGAGAAGAGGGCTGAGATGGGAGCTGTCAGCCCCAGCAGGCAGGAGTTAGAATTGTCTGGAATTGCTGGTGTAGGGTGATAATAAAAGGCAAACTGACTCTTGGTTGGTTTATTACTATTTTTAAATTCCCTACTGGCAAGGCCATGTCTATTGCCTGCACTCTGGGTGGACCGCTCCTTCCATCCGTGCCTTGCGGTGCCACTGTCTTGCACAGAAGGGCTAAAAAATGTGTGCTGTTGTTGCCCTTCTCACATTTCGGCTGATGTGCATATTTTCATTAAAGAGGATTATGTAGAAAAATTGGTTTAAGAAAAATGATGAGACTTTTTAGTATGGTTTGTACACAATTAAGAGTGAAATACGGCAAAATCCGATCTGGGAAAAAAAAAAAAACAACATAACAACAACTGATTAATCGAAAACCATAGAATTGGCTGGGTGCAGCGGCTCATACCTATAATCTCAGCACTTTGGGAGGCCGAGGCAGGTGGATCACTTGAGGTCAGTTCGAGACCAGGCTGAGCAACATGGTGAAACCCCATCTCTACTAAAAATACAAAAATTAGCCAGACATGGTGGTGCACTCCTGTAATCCCAGCTACTTGGGAGGCTGAGGCAGGAGAATAACTTGAACCCAGCAGGCGGAGGTTGTAGTAAGCCAAGATTGTGCTACTGCACTCTGGCCTGGGCAATACAGACTCTGCCTCAAAAAAAAAAAAAAAAAAAAAAAAATTTTTTTTAAAATATTTTTGTCTGGATCCTAAATATTGGGACATTTCAAAGATGTTCCTATTTAGTCTAAGCAAATTCTGGTGGATTTGGTTGGTTCTCTCTGTAGTAATAGTAGAGAAGAGGGGTAGATGTGAAAAGAATATATTCTGAAAAGAGTATGGAATAAGAGAAATTCAAGAAGGCAAGAAAATAACCATTTCCACCGTTTACCTGCTTTGAAATCACCCCTTTACTTACTTTGGTCATCTGTTTCCTCTATAAACTATACTTAAGAGACCAGAGTGAGCAGACTTCATGAAAACCTGAGCTTGGGAGTCGGGGTGCTTTACAGTCTTGGCTTCAGCTCACTTTTCTGACTCATCACCCAGACCCCATTCCAGCTAAATTTATTGTCTCCTGTTCTTGCTGGGCCTTTCTGGAATGGAGCGTCAGCCTCTGGAGTGCCCTCCACCCTTGCGGTCCCAAACTGCCCATCCCACACCTACCTGGTCACAGCTTTGCAGTTTAAATCCCCACATCCCAGTGACTGCTTCCTTTCCGGACCCCTTTACCGCATTTCAGCAGTATTATCCATCCTTCCTTTAAATTTACGGCCCTGGTTTATAGGGCCCCTTCTTCCAGCCTGCAGATGTCAGTTGAGATTCCACTGTGATCAAAGCAGGATAGGGTGGGCTGGAACTGGTGGAAATAGTTATTTTCTTGCCTTCTTGAATTTCTCTTGTTCATTCTCTTTTCAGGATACATTCCTTTCACTACAGAGAGTTGTCTGCTCTCACTACAAAGAACCAGCCAAACCTGCCAGGATTTGCTTAGACACAATGGCAAGAACTTTCAGAACATTTGGAACTTTTCAGAACATTAGGTGATCTTAGAGACTACCCAGTACAGAAATCTCTTGAGAGGGTGTTATTCTGTTCTCTTTGGACACCTCCAGTTTCTGATTTGGCTGTCGTGTTTGTCAGTGATATATCCTTCATTTTGAGCCCAAAACTTCCATTCATTTTGGTGCCCTTCAGTGCAGTCACACTCAATAAACCAGTCATTTGCTTCATGATGGCTTTTCTCCTTTTCTTCTTTTCTCTTTTTTTTTTTTTTTTTTTTTTTCTTTTCTTCTTTTCTCTTCTTTTCTGAGATGGAGTTTCATTGTTGTTGCCCAGGCTGGAGCACAGTGGTGTGGTCTTGGCGCACTGCAAGCTCTTCTGCCTCCTGAGTTCAAGTGATTCTCCTACCTCAGCCTCCCAAGTAGCTGGGATTACAGGCACCCACCACCATGCCCAGCTAATTTTCGTATTTTTAGTAGAGACAGGGTTTCATCATGTTGGCCAGGCTGGTTTCAAACTCCTGACTTCAGGTGATCTACCTGCCTCAGCCTCCCAAAGTGCTGGGATTAAAGGCATGAGCCACCATCCCCGGCCATGATGGCTTTTCCAATGTAAAACATTGCAATAATTATTCCTTTGAACCTTGTGAAATTACTGATTGCTATGTTTTGAATATTTGTCCCCTCCAAAACTTACATTAAAATGTAATCCCCACAGTCGGGTGTGGTGGGTGGTCTTAAGAGGTGATTGGGTCACCAGGGCTTTGCCTTGACGAATGGACTAATCCATTCATGGATTACTTTCATGAATTAATGGACTGGTGGGTTATCATAGGAGTGGGACTGGTGGCTTTATAAGAAGAGTACGAGGCCGGGCGCAGTGGCTCAAGCCTGTAATCCCAGCACTTTGGGAGGCCGAGGCGGGTGGATCACAAGGTCAAGAGATCGAGACCATCCTGGTCAACATGGTGAAACCCCGTCTCTAGTAAAAATGCAAAAAAAAAATTAGCTGGGCATGATGGTGCGTGCCTGTAATCCCAGCTACTCAGGAGGCTGGGGCAGGAGAATTGCCTGAACCCAGGAGGCGGAGGTTGCGGTGAGCCGAGATCGCGCCATTGCACTCCAGCCTGGGTAACGAGCAAAACTCCATCCAAAAAAAAAAAAAAAAAAAAAAAAAAAAAAGAAGAGTACGAGAGACCCGAACCAGTACACTTAGCTGCTTGCTATGTAATGCCCTGCACCACCACGAGATTCTGCAAATTCTTCCCCACCAGCAGGAAGGTCCTCACCAGATGTGAGTCCTCTCGAACTTGGACTTCTGTCTCCATAACTATAAGAAATAAATTCTTTTTCTTTATAAGTTACCTAGTTTCAGGCATTCTGTTATAAGCAACAGAAAATGAACTAAGACACTGACATTCAACTGTTATTAGACTATAAAAATGGGAATTTTATATGGGTCAACCTAGTCTATTCCTCCTGATTCTCTGCTTTTCCAGTTTATATACTTTTGTAGTTTAAATAACCTCCTATCAGTTAAATCATTATGAAAGTTCTTCCCTTTTTTCCCCTTTATATTAAAAAAATTATTTTATGTCTGTCTTTACTCTGGTAGCCCCGTGGGACTTGTTTACTGTAAGCCCAAATTCTGCCGTGGTTCCTTTTCCCTGAATCAACTGGGAATTATTCCCAATTTCTCTCCTTTTTGGTCTCTGAACCAAGATTTCTTAATTAGAGTGTCCACAAGTCTATATGTGGAGAGGCTGAGGGAAAAGTAACCACTGGGGACATGAGAAATCTGAAAAGCAATAGTAAGAAATTATCATCTTGGCCTTATTAAAATGTAAGTAAGGCCAGGTGCAGTGGCTCATGCCTGCAATACCAGCACTTTGAGAGGCCATGGTGGGCAGATCACCTGAGGTCAGGAGTTCGAGACCAGCCTTACCAACATGGCAAAACCCCATCTCTACTAAAAAGACAAAAATTAACTGGGCGTGGTGGCATGTGCTTATAATCCCAGCTACTTGTGAGGCTGAGACAGGAGAATTGCTTGAACCTGCGAGGCAGTGGTTCCAGTGAGCCTAGATCGCACCACAGCACTCCAGCCTGGGAGACAGAGCAAGACTACACGTCAAAAAAATAAGTAAGGCCAGGCCTTTTCCCTAAAATCAGTTTTAGGGTTTACCCTTGGTTATGCAGAAAAATTGTTCCCTGTCCAGCTCTTTATGGGCTGGAGAGCAGACAGAACTCCTCAATTTGGGTTAGCATTGCATTAACGGAACTGCCACATCTTCCTGGATAATCTTCCTTCATGCATAAGCTCTAGGCTCATCTCCTCTGTCTCACAGCTGTGCACTGCTTTCCCTTACCTTTCTTGGTTTCTGGATGGATACTGGCCTTCTGGGTAAGAAGGGGGTTCTTTGGCAAAAGGTGTTTTTGACATAATTTAGGACCTGCTTAGATTCTACAGCAGGCCTAAATTTCTTCCCCCAAGTTCTTTGTGTATATAGAGTACTGAGCACTCATTACCTGTTCTTGGTTCTGAAGGAAATCTTGTGGAGTGGTTGTAGTATTTATGGAGTAAGCAGAGTGCCCACCTTCCAGGTCCCACCCCAAACCACTTAGAATCTCAGTCATGTATGTCAAGGGAGGAGGCGAGTACATTTTTGTGGTCAGCTGCCTCTTCTTTTCCTTAACATTCTCACTGTTCATGTTTCCTGCTTTCTTGAGGCCATATGTCTATTGAATACGATGGGACAAAGGAAAACTTCCCCTAATCATCTTTAAACTAATATTTCTCTTTTCTCAATAATAATGGCATGAAAAGAATTTTTTCTGTGCCTTTTCAAAATCCCAGTAGCCTCTTGTGGCATTTCCTATGTTGAAATTTTCAACAGCCTTATCAGGAGGAGAAATGAGCTTAGTTTTTGAGTTTTGGTGCTTAGGGACCCTGTTTTGGCTTCTAGAGATAATTTCACTGTGGGAACTCACAAATAATATGTTTAATCTTTTTTCTAAACATTTTGCTGATGGTCAGTGCAATATTTTCTTGATTTCAGTTTTCTGACTTTTCTTCTTTTATTTTTTTTTCTTCTTTTTTGGTGGTGTTTGTCCATATTCCATTATCTGCATCCCTCTCCTTCTCCCTCTCCGTGATTTTTCACCTGTCATGGACCACAGATCTGCAACCTCCCTCGTAATTCCTCTTGGGTTTGAGAGGAAGTTTGTCTAGGCCTAGAAACTTGAACTTGTATAAAACAGATATCACCACTCATTTTAATGGAAGAAGGTATGGAAAATACACGTAACACATAGCAGCTATATGCATTCTCTTAAATTTCTTTCCCAATCTTGGGCTTGAGGTGTTTTTATTTAGTCTAGCCTACCCTTGCCATTTTCAAGATCTGTTTCTTTGATAACTTGATAGAGAAGAGTGTTCTGGGTATTTTTCCTCCTTCTTGGAAAAATATGTTTTTAAAAATATATTTTGAGATTGAGTATTTTGTGAAATATCTTTCCTCTAAAATCCTCAAAGTAACTTTGCCTTTCTTTGATTTCTATGGGTAGTCTAGCAGGGAGTAATAGACGTGAGGATATTTCATAAACACTGCTTGCATTCCTCTGGGATTTGTGCTCTTAGATGACAGCATATATATGCATGTGATTCTGTGTGCAAACATACGTTAAAAAACTTACTGAACATAGTGTTTAGCTGTCTTCACCCACTTTAGACCTTAGTCTACTTTCTTTCTTTCTTTTTGAGATGAAGTATCGCTTTGTAGCCCAGGCTGGAGTGCAGTGGCGCAGTCTCGACTCACTGCAACCTCCTCCATGTTCAAGCGATTTCTCCTGCCTCAGCCTCCTGAGTAGCTGGGATTACCGGCACACACCACCACGCCCGGCTAAGTTTTTTGTATTTTCAGTAGAGACGGGGTTTCACCATGTTGGCCAGGGTGGTTTCAAACTCTGACCTCAAGTGATCCGCCTGCCTCAGCCTCCCAAAGTGCTGGAATTATAGGCATGAGCCGCTGTGCCCAGCCTTTAGTCTACTTTCTATTTTTACAATTCTGTGCCATGTTTATTGAAAGCATGTTGTTGGTTTCTCTTGATGCCTTCCCTGTCTTTCTTCTCACCATGGTTTTTTAATTTAATTTTTTATTTTTTTTGAAGATGGGGTTTCACCATGTTGGTCAGGCTGGTCTCAAACTCCTGACCTTGTGATCTGCTCACCTTGTCCTCCCAAAGTGCTGTGATTACAGGCGTGAGCCACTGCGCCCGGCCTTCACCATGATTTTTAAAATTAATACTCTGTAATATTTGAGATTTTTATATCCATGTCAAGTAAGCTTTTCCTAAAAAATATTTTAATACATTTTCTAGAATGATAGTATATTGTGTTCATAACCTGGGGGAAAATACACTGTTTCATTTTTAAATTTATTTTTATTTTTGTTATTATTATTTTAAGAAATAGGGTCTTGCTCTGTTGCTCAGGCTGGAGAGCAGTGGCATGATCCTGGGCTCAAACAATCCTCCCACCTCAGCTTCCCAAGTAGCTAGGATTACATGCATACGGTACCATACCCAGCTAATTTTTAATTTTTTTGTAGAGACAGGGTTTTACTATGTTGTCCAGGCTGGTTTTAACCTCCTGGGCTCAAGGGATCTTCCCACCTTTGCCTCCTAAAGTGTTAGGATTATAGGTATGAGTTATCACACCCAGCTGCAATAAGTCTTTATGATTAATTTATAAGCAGAAGCTGTGCTTTTCAAAATTTGTACCCTTTTTTTTAAAAAAAAAATTACAAAGGACTTTTAGACTGGCTTCCTCCTAAGGATTTCTTCAATTCCTATCAAGTTCAGTCTGCAAATATCCTAATTTCTAGGTTGTTTGGGAATGTTAATTGATTGTCTCATAGATAGATAGATAGATAGATAGATAGATAGATAGATAGATAGATAGATGAAGGTTGAAGGGCAGGGCTGGAGGAGGAATTCCAGATTTCCAGTAGATTTTCTATCAAGCAGTCATTCGTATATATTACTTCCTATATTGTGAACCAAAGTTCATCCATGTCTCTTGTGTTTAGCTCTCTGCCTGTATTATAGAAAGCTTATTTATTATGTGAGCATTTTGCTTTCTCCTATCCCTCCCTCTTTCTTTAACATCAGTTATAACAGCTGTGAATGCAGTTTGTAATATGAGCAGCCATATCCAGTTTTTAGGCTTTCAAAATCAGAAATACAGAGGAGGATATGATACTTAGTCCTGAATTTGTACACATTGGAACACTTTTCTTCATTTCTTACTTTGTGACATTTCCTAATTATAGTCGTGCTAATGACCCATGTAGATTTACTGTGGTACCTGCTGTCTGTGTCCCTGTGAATGTGTCATGTTGTGCTGCCCTGGTTCCCCAACCTCAGCCCCAGGGAGCCAGCAGCTGGAGCAGCTGTCATCTTGTGAAAGCAGAGTGTCCTTGTTGCTATTGATTGGGTTGTTCAGTCAATTGCAAAAAAGTGGATCTAACTGTCAGTGGTAGTTATATGATAATCCTGGAGATAAATAAGTGTCAAGTGAAGTATTACTTGAATTCAGGACTTGAAGAGAAAGAAAGGGATATGAGTAGTTAGAGGGGAAGGTTTGCTGTAACAAGCTATTATTCATTGTGGTCACTTTCTATGACAGGTAACTCTGCAGATATCTTTTGTTAAGAGAAATCAGAAATTAAGCATTTGCTTTGTAAACTCTGAACAGGATTTTGAAATACCAAAGTCCCCCTTTATCAGCTTCAAAGATCTCCTCATTGGATGTTTGAAACCACAGATAGTACTAAAGTCTATATATACTATGTTTTTTCCTTATACCTAATACATACCTATGAAAAAGTTTAATTTATAAGTTAGGCACAGGAAGAGATTAACAACAATAAAAATAGAACAATTATAACAATGTGTTCTAGCAAAAGTTATATGAATGTGTTTTTTCTCTGTCTCAGAATATCTTAATGTGTGCTGTGTATTCACCTATTTTTGGGCTGCCGTTGACTGTGGGTAACACAAACCACAGAAAGTGAAACTTCAGATAAAGAGGGACTACTGTATTCTCATAAGGTTAATTGCTTCTAGAATTCACAAGGATTGAATTAAACTTGAATCTTGCTAAAGAAGTATCTTATTATCTGATGTTTGTCCAGCAACAACTTGTAGTGTAGAAGTTTGCCCTTTTGAGGGAGAATGCACAAAGGTGAAATAAAACTTGTATGCCCAAGGTCCACTAACAAATATGCTTCTGGAGGCGGGAAGTAACCTGCCCTTCAGGGGAGCTATTCCTCAGGGCTTCTCCAGCAGACAGCTGTGCCCAGTGCCGGGGTCTCATGCTTACCTATTTCTCTGGGTCAGTACAATAGACCTGCTTTCAAGCCTAGCATGAACCTTAAGTATTACTGGCTGGGAGTGGTGGCTCATGCCTGTAACCCTAGCACTTTGGGAGGCCAAGGCAGGTGGATTGCCTGAGCTCAGGAGTTCGAGACCAGCTTGGGCAACACAGTGAAACCTTGTTTTTACTAAAATACAAAAAAATTAGCTAGGTGTGGCAGCGTGCACCTGTAGTCCCAGCTACTTGGGAGGCTGAGGCAGGAGAATTGTTTGAACCTGGAAGGCACAGGTTGCAGTGAGCTGAGATCATGTCACTGCACTCCAGTCTGGACAACAGAGCAAGACCCTGTCTCCTCTTGCCCACCAAAAAAAAGTATTATTTAGCAAATCTGTAGCATTTTGTTCACACAGTGTATCATTGTGCTTTTCTGTTTCAAAGTATAATTACTTAGTCTAGAAATTTAAAGTCCTGTGACAGAAAACAGATGCTGTTCTCACAAAATATGAGAAATAAAATTCCATCTTATTTATTATTTAAATTCTTTTTTAACTGAGGAATTGTTATGTGAGTAGCTTCCAACATAATTTTTTCAAAATTAGATGCTTAGAACTAATTTGGATTTGATTAATTCAGTGTTTGTCACATTAATTCTTATTTACTACAAAGGTTAAAGCAATTTATTTCTTCTGGAAAATTTTAGGATCTTATGAGTGAGGGAAGTCAGCCAAAATTGGCAACTTTTTCAAGCAACTGGCTCAAGAAATTAGGAATTTCTCTAATAATGAGCCATCGTTTTTTGAATTCAGCAATTTAAGTGGCCTGTATAGTTAGGATATGATTCCAATGTCCCCTCAGTGCAAATTGATATTTTTTTCTGTTGACACATCCTACTTTGTTTTCAAAGGCTATTTTATAGTATTCTCTTAAAAGCAAAGAAAATATCTTTAAAAATGCAGTTTTTTGGTTGTGTGCGGTCGCTGATGTCTGTAATCCTAGCACTTTGGGAGGCTGAGGTGAAAGGATCACTGGAAGCCAGGAGTTCGAGAGCAGCCTGGGCAACACAGGCACTTTCCATCTCTTTAAAAACAAAAAAAATAGGTTGGGCACAGTGGCTCACGCCTGCAATCCCAGCACTTTGGGATGCCGAGGCAGGTGGATCACAAGGTCAGGAGTTTGAGACCAGCCTGGCCAGTATGGTGAAACCCCATCTCTACTAAAAATACAAAAATTAGCTGGGCGTGGTGGCGTGCGCCTGTAGTCCCAGCTACTTGGGAGGCTGAGGCAGAAGAATCGCTTGAACCCAGGTGGTGGAGGCTGCAGTGAGCTGAGATTGTGCCACTGCACTGCAGCCTGAGTGACACAGCGAGACTCTATCTCACACACACACACACACAAAAGCCAGGCTTGGTGGCACATACCTGTATTTCTAGCTACTCAGGATGCTGAGGTAGGAGGATCGCTGGAGCTCAGGAATTCAAGATTACAGTAAGCTATGATTGAGCCACCGCACTTCAGCTTGTGCAATGGAGCAAAAACTTGTTTCCTTAAAAAAAAAAAAAAAAAAAAAAAAGCTTTTTATTAAAACATGCTCTTACTTGGCCAAAGGATATGTTTTTTTTCATAGTGATAATCTTAATGATAAACTATTACTATATGTAGCTTATGAGAATCAGTTGTCTAAAGCACCCATGTAAGTTTCTCTGTGGTTTTGAGAATCATTCCATAGGCCGATAAATGCATACTCTCCTCACCCCACTGCACATCCAGCATTCTTAATTTTCTCACTTCCCTGAGTATACCATGTTCTATGCACTTGCAGATCTTTCGTCACAGAAGGTGCCTCATCTGTCCAGAACCCCTGCCACAGCTCTACTTGCTTTGTCTAGCTAACGCTCATTCATCCTTTAGAACCCAGTGAAATGTCACTTGCATCTGGGAGGCCTTTCTACTAGGTTCTGAGCTTCCTTTGCATTCCGTTTTTCACTAACATAACATCATCACATTTATTAGTAGCGTCTCATTGTAAGCCCCAGTAAGGCAGGAACTGTATCTCTCTGTATCCCAAAATGCTACCACAGTGCCTGCTGCATGTTAAATTGCAGTTAATAGTTCTAGAATGAAAGAGTGCTTCCTTCCTTCATCATCAGTCTTTCAGATAAAGAAGTATCTAGTTACCTTTGTCTTAAAACAATTTCAAAAGGTTGCGTGTACTGGTGGACTAGTCAAGATCCATAGCTCCTGTATTGCTGCTCATTGCCACTGTTGTCAGCGTCCTAAAGATGATTTAAAATTCAGTTGTGTTGCTTGTGATGGTGGTATTTAAAATCTATAATTTTGGCTGGGTGCGGTGGCTCATGCCTATAATCCCAGAACTTTGGGAGGCCGTGGCGGGTGGATCACGAGGTCAGGAGTTCAGGAACAGTCTGGCCAACATGGTAAAACCCTGTCTCTACCAAAAATACAAAAATTAGCTGGGCGTGGTGGCAGGTGCCTGCAATCCCAACTACTCAGGAGGCTGAGGGAGGAGAATTTCTTGTACCCGGAGGCGGAGGTTGCAGTGAGCCAAGATCATGTCACTGCACTCCAGCATGGGTGACAGCAAGACTCTGTCTTGAAGAAAATAAAAATTAAAATCTATAATTTTTATACTCGTGTACTACCCTGTGAGACATCATAATGCCTTAATGATAACTTATCTGTTTGTACTTATATTTATAGTTCCAAATGTTTTATTGAATTGTGCTTTATTTGATAATTCATATTTGTAAACTGACCTCGTCCCATATTTGTGTTTTTACAGTCTCAACAGTTTTATCAAGGATGTATTTTTATATTCTTTAGCATAACCAGTGCCTTCTGTAGAGCTTAGTTTCATGTGCAGTGATGTGTCAGAATGAACTATCTGCCCAGTGGTATTGAATTTCATGTATTATGATCTATATATTCTTCTGTACATCAGCTGGTTTTATATTATCTAGAGAATGCTTATAGTGGTGGTTGAGAGTTGTGTGTCGTTATTGACTGTACTGGCCATAAACATACTTGCAGATATATTAAATTTGCTAATTTGCTTTGTACCTCTCACGCAATTGATTTGGTTGGCATTCTTCTTAATTATACTTGATAGGTGTATATATAAATTCATTCTTGGTTAAAAAAATTCAGATAGTATAGATATGTTAGTGGTTCCTTTAACCCCTCCCATTATTTATTAACCTTATACATCTTGGAACTTTGTATAAAAACTAAACACTGTCTGGGCATGGTGGCTATGCCTGTCATTTCAGCACTGGGGGGCCCAGGCCGGTGGATGCCTTGGGCTCAGGAGTTTGAGACCAGCCTGGGCAAAAGGTGGCAAAACCCTATCTCTACAAAAAAATACAAAAATTAGCCGAGTGTGGTGGCGCACACCTGCATCCCAGCTACTTGGGAGGCTGAGGTGGGAGGATTGCTTGAGCCTGGGAAGTGGAGGCTGCAGTGAGCTGAGATCACACCACTGCCCTCCAGCCTGGGTGACAGGGTGAGACCCTGTCTCAAAAAGCAAACAAAAAATCTGAACACTTTTTTGTTATGTTTCTACAATTCGACAGAATAATTCAAGCCAACCAACCACTTTAAAAATTATTTTAAAATAATTTTAGATTTATAGAAAAGTTGTAAAAATAGGATAGAGTATTATATATACCCTTTTGCAGCTTCCCTGTTAACCGCTAATATAACCATAGCACAGTTATTAAAAAATTATCAGGAAATTCACTGGTACAGTACCTCTAACTTAACTATGGCCCTGTTTGACCTTCACCAGTTTTTCACCTTCTGTATTTTCCTCTGTTCCAGGATCCCACATTGCCTTCAGTTGTTGTTTCTCCTTTATTTCCTGCAATCTGTTAAAGATTCTTATCCTTTCTTTGTCTTTCATGACTTTAGCAAACAGTTTTGGTTGGATACTTAGTATTATACCAGTCACTGAGACTGGTGCTTGAGGAAAGGGAGATAAATGAATGGATGAGACATGGCCCCTACCTAATGAGGTACAGGTATGCCAGCATACAGACAAGTAATGCTAACTCAATGTAGTGCCTTTAAAAGGTACTGTCTCCCTAAAGAAAAGAGAGTTGCTGACTCACTGAATAACAGTGTTGAGGCAGACTTTTCAGAAGAAATGACATTGATCTGGGTCTTAAAGAATGGAGAAGCTTTTCCTTGTGGAGGACTGGGATGGAAGAGGAGGTCATCATGGACAGGCAAGAGGGTTGGCATGAAAGTGTGAAAGAGTTGCCTGTTTGCAGACTGGCAAATTGCTTGATAGGAATGGAGTACATAGGATATGTGAAGAACACAGTGAGACATGAAACTAGAAAGGTAGTTACAAGACTACATTTTTCATTACTTTTTGTTAATAAATATATCTTCATACTTGTAGGGTAAGTTTTGGCTTAAATTAAAAAAAAATAATCTTGTTATCCATACTTAATGAGCATTTAATTTTTAATCAGTGCTTCTAACTTTAAAATGCACAACGTTAAGATTGTTATTGATGGCCGGGCGCGGTGGCTCATGCCTGTAATCACAGCACTTTGGGAGGCTGAGACGGGCAGATTGTCTGAGATCAGGAGTCTAAGACCAGCCTGGGCAACGCAGTGAAACCCCGTCTCTACTAAAATACAAAAATTATCTGGGCGTGGTGACGTTCACCTGTAGTCCCAGCTACTTGGGAGGCTGAGGCAGAATTGCAAGAACCCAGGAGGCGGAGGTTGCAGTGAGCTGAGATCACACCACTGCACTCCAGCCTGGGAGACAGAGCAAGACTCCGTCTCAAAAAAAAAAAAAGATTGTTATTGTTCTTTTGGAAAGAAAAAGAGAATAAATAATTGTGTTTAGCTGTTGCTTTATAGCATCTAATAGCTTTTAAATTCTGTTAATAGTAATAAGAATATGGGGAAAGTCCCATTCGGATGCCCCTCTCTCTCGCTGGAGAGGGAGCTGTTCTCCTTTCTCTTTGTTTTGCCTGTTAAATCTCCACTCTTAACCTAACCTTACTCAAAAAAAAAAAAAAAAAAAGAATATGAGTTTATTCTAAAATGGCTGTTGGGCACCTATTGCATGGCAGGCAGTGTTTGAGGTGAGAGAGATATAGCAGCAAAGAAAACAGAAAACCTCCTGCTCTTGTTCTAATACATTCTAGTGGTTCTAGTTGCAGTATGTTTGAATTAACATGGTAGTTCAGTGAACAAGTCAAATGTTAACTGCCTAGCATGTTCCTAGGTGCTCAGCAGATTTAAAAAAAAAATGAATAAATATATGACTGGGTCTTCAAGGGGAAAAGAATTTCAGGTTGGGCGCGGAGGCTTACACTTGTAATCAGCACTTTGGGAGGCCAAGGTGGGTGGATCACCTGAGGGCAGGAGTTCAGGACCAGTCTGGCCTAACATGGTGAAACCCTGTCTCTACAAAAAATAGCCAGGCAGACTAATCCCAGCTACTTAGGAGGCTGAGGCAGGAAAATTGCTTGAACCTGGGAGGCGGAGGTTGCAGTGAACCAAGATTGTGCCATTGCATTCCAGCCTGGGTGACAAGAGTAAAACTCTTGCTCAAAAGGAAAAAAAAAAAAAGAATTTCATTGAGTAGAGATTTGCCTGCTTAAGTAATTTTTATTTCATATACATTAGGTAGTTAGAACACATTGAAGATATTATTTCATTGTCTTTTGACTTCCATTGCCAGTCTAAGGTAATTGCCTTTTCCCTGGCTGCCTTTAAAAATATTTTCTCTGGTTTTTATTTTTGTTTTTGTATAGTGTATCAAGATACAGATTTCTTTTTATTTATTCTGCTAGGGATCTGAGGATTGGTATTTAGTTCAGGAAAATTCCCAGCCGTTATTTCTTCACATACTGCTTCTGCTTCATCCTCTTTCTTTTCTTTCAAGACAGAGTCTTGCACTGTCATCCAGACTGGAGTACAGTGGTGCAATCACAGCTCACTGCAACCTCTGCCTCCCAGGTTCAAGCTATCCTCCTACCTCAGCCTCCTGAGGAGCTGGGATTACAGGCATGCTTTACCATACCTGGCTAATTTTTGTATTTTTTTTTAGTAGAGACAGGGTTTCACCATGTTGGCCAGGCTGGTCTTGAACTCCTGACCTCAGGTGATCTGCCTGCTTTGGCCTCCCAAAGTGCTGAGATTACAGATGTGAGCCACTGTGGCTGGCCTGCTTCATCCTCTTTTAATCTCATTTTCAGTCTCCAATTAAACATATGTTAAAATTTCTCACTGTATGCTCCATGCCTTTACCCTCTTTTGTGTTTTTCATCTTTTTCTCTTTCTGAGCTGAACTCAGTTTACTAATTCTCTCTTCAGCTATGTCTAATCTGCCATTGGTTATAGAATTTTTATTTCGTTATTTCTCAACTTTGTCATCTTTTATAGTTTATAGTTCCTGTTAAAACCATTTAGCTTGATTTTTATCTCTTTGAATATAGTTAATGTCATTGTTTTTAAATCTTTGCCTGTATTTTCAATATCTGAAGTTTCTGTGGGCCTTCTTCTGTAGTTTCTTGTTTCTGCTGGTTCTGACACGTGGTGTTTGTTTTTTTCTATGCCTGCTTACATCCTGGGTGTTGTTTTGAAAAAGTATTTATGGAAATAATTTGAGGTCTAGAATTTTCATATGCTTCTGGCTTCTGCCTAGGTTGTTCAATTTAAGGCCCCCTCAAGCCAGGTTCACGATTCAGGTGTTGTGAGTTGGGCTGCAAACCTGTGTGCTAGCTGGTTACTTACAGTTCACTTTTCTCTGCACAACCCCGTATACAGTGGGAGTTGGTCTCCTTGAGACCACCTGCTTAGGCTCCAAAGGTCACCAAAATTTCACATCAGCTTTATTTCCTGGATTGGTAAATATAATCCTATGATAAAAGGGGCTCTGAGTGTTGAGTTTACCTCTCGGACCTTCTGTCCTCACCAATTTTTGACTGATAATCCAACCCTATGTTATTAGCTCTCTGAATTACCTATTTTGTCATCATCAGAAGAGTGCCTCCAGCATTTATTGCCTAAACTTGACAGCTGAGTATTTTAGATTGATTTTTTTAAAAAAGATTTCCTAATCGTATGTTTTCCACTAGATTATAAACTTTGTGGATAAGGTCCCTGTCTGCTATTTCTTAACCCTTCTCATATAGCATTTAATACAATGATAGATAGATAATTGGTTCTCTTGGTCAGTTGACTGATCAAGGGGCAATTCTCCAAACTCTGATAATTTCTTCCTTCTGTTCGTAAGATTGTTTTTGTACCCCAACGAGAGACTTCTTACAATTTAATAGTGGCTGTGTCCATTTTTCTTTTCTTCCTTGCTATTCCATCCCAAAGTGGGATGGCCCCAATTAGACTAACCACTGAAACCCTGGGCATAAAATGGTGCCCAGGGAGCTTTTCTTCATATTAATTTGTGTGTATTCTGAAAGGAAAGATTATTTGGATTGCTTAGAGATCCAAATTTTTGGTAATAAAAATATGTATATGATTATTTCTCTTTTTTCTTTTGAGCTTGATTTGTTGTGGATTTTTTTCTTTTATTTTGCCTAAAGATAAAATGGTTCCTAATGTGTATGGGTCACTATAATCTAAATTTTTTTTTTTTTTGATGGAGTTTTGCCATCGTTGCCAAGGCAGGAGTGCAATGATGAAAACTCAGCGCACTGCAACCACTGCCTTCCGAATTTAAGTGATTTTCCTGCCTCAGCCTTCTGAATAGCTGGGATTACAGATGTCTGCCACCACACCCAACTAATTTTTATAGTTTTAGTAGAGACGAGGTTTTATCCTGTTGGCCAGGTTGGTCTGGAACTCCTCACCTCAGGTGATCCACCTGCCTTGGAATCCCAAAGTGTTGGGATTACAGGCGTGAGCCACCATGCCTGGCCTCTGCATATTTTTAAACTATAGATATTTTTAAGCTTGTAGCTCCTGAGTGTGAGCTGTCCCTTGCTGTGTTTTGGGGCATCTATCAAGGTGTTTGTTCTAACCACTGAGTATGAAGGGCATTACTAAGAGGGTTGTAGCTGTGTCTTTCTTCTTTTTGTCTTTAATTAACATGGACTCACTGCCTGGTATGTTACAAATAGACCCACCTATTACAGTCTCATTCCCTTCCAAACTCATCCTTGCCTGGGTGGCTACCTCCCAAGCTAGGACTGCAAGACCCTTATCACTTCTGCTCACCATTGGTTTTTGTGTCCTTTTTGGCAATTTTCTAGTGGCTGCTTGAATTATTGGTTGTCAGATTGACCTGATTTGTTTCACTTGTAAACAAAATGCTTAAGCCACTGTTGATTTTTGTGGCAGCTCAGTTGCTTAGAGCAAGGTGTTAATGAGACTCAGGTCATAGGTCCGGGCCCTGGGTTGACTGGTAAGCTTTGCTTTGGCCCATGGCCACAGACCTGACTCCCCCTTGCCAGCTGTCTTGCACATGTAGCTATGGCTCATTATGGGGACAGAGCAGGGGGTGTAGATAAGACAAGGCAAATCTATCATCTCTGCCAGAAAAGACAACTCCTACTGATAGGTCAGTAACCTTTTCATTGGAAGAACAGCACATTAGTGCTAGCTTCTGTAGATGTGTCTAACTGAGTCTTTTAAAATAATTCATGTGATTGTATGGGTTGTCTGCAGCAAGTTTAGAATACTGCTCAAATT
Organism: Sapajus apella; assembly: GCF_009761245.1. NCBI lineage: Eukaryota > Metazoa > Chordata > Mammalia > Primates > Cebidae > Sapajus > Sapajus apella. The sequence continues at coordinate 6,125,654 of NW_022437034.1, forward strand.
TTAAAGTGTGTTTGAATATCAGGATGGCTTTTTAGTTTGTAAAAGATTACTGTTCTTAATCAGGGATTCTTAATATCATTCTCTAAAATTTTTTTAGAAGTCAAATTTGATAAAGCTCTAGGAAACAACTGCAAAATTGCTGTTGTAAAGAAACCTGTCAAATTTAGGAAGTGCTCTCCAGGAGCCCTTCATTCCAACCAGTTTCCTCCTAAAGGAAAGGAAGAAAAGAAGAAAGATGGTTAGATAGATGGAATAGTGATCAGAAAAAAAAAAGAACTTCTCTAGAAAAGCATGCCAGTGCACTCTTTATCAGAGCATTTTAGTAGGTAATATTTTACAAAGGCCCCAGCAGGTAATTGGGCAGGTTTTCTCTTTAGGAACTTAGTGTTGATGGCCTGAATGAATCTGACCAGGAATTTAGACATTTCTTCATGATATATTTTGAGTCCATAAATGATCTGATTCTATTGTGACTTCAGTTTTTAACTTACAAAGTGTTAAGCAAAAGGATGTGTTTGTATGTGTGTGTTTGTTTTACATTGAAAGGTATTGTCGGCCCCATGGTAAACTTTTTGGCTCAAGTGAATCCCAGAGTTTGGTATATTTAACTACAGTGGAGGTTCATGGACAAACACTTCATTTCTATAATCACATATATTTTTTATAGAATAAAAGCCAAGTTTAGCGCTTTGTTTTCTTTCTTTTTTTTTTGGAGACAGGGTCTCGCCCTGTTGCCAGGCTGGAATGCATTGGCACGATGTCAGCTCACTGCAACCCCTGCCTCTTGGGTTCAAGCAGTTCTCCCTCAGCCTCCTGAGTAGTTGGGACTACAGGTGCGTGCCACCACACCCAGCTAATTTTTGTGTAGAGATGGGATTTCACCATGTTGGTCAGGATGGTCTCTATCTCTTGACCTTGTGATCCATCCACTTTGGCCTCCCAAAGGACTGGGATTACATGCGTGAGCCATTGTGCCTGGCCTAAAACTTATTAGGAAAATAATAGCACAAGTGATACACAGATGAAGCAAAATGCCGTGGATGGTCTGGGAATGCCCGAGGTTTGAGAAACACTGACTGAGTTGTGCACTGTGGGAGAAGAAATTATAGGTTCTTAGAAACAGGTAGAGGTTATTGGAAAGATTCAAGTACCTAATAGTGCTTAGCTAGAAGTTAAGTAAGTTGTTTTCTTAGGTTCTTGTTTATTTATTGGGTTTGGGCTCAGGTAGGATAAATTAGTTTGAAATAGATCTTAGAGAAGTAAATACATGACAACTTTATCAATGAATCATGGGCAAACAATTCTGTTATTAGAAGTAGTATAGAAAAGGAGTGAGAGAAGTAGAAGGGAGGAATTATAGCATTCATTCATTCATTTATTCATTAATTCAACCACTATTTCCTGAGCACCTACTGTATATCAGGCACTGTTGTAGACATTGGAGACATAGCAGGGAGCAAAACAGACATGTTTCTGCCCTCATGAAATTCATTTACATCCTAATTGGAAGAGACAGATAACAAGTGAGTATGTAGGATGTCAGCTCTGATAAATGCATGAAGAAAAAAAACGTAGAGTAAGGGAATTAAGGAGTGATGGGATGGGGAGGCATTGCTCTTTTAAATAGTTTGATTACGAAAGGCCTCTCTAAGAAAGTGACATTTAACCTGATTTCTGTGGGAAGTGAGGGAGCATGCCAGGCATGGAGAAGGAGTGTTTCTAGATGGAGGGAACACCAAGTACAAAGAGACTGTGACGTGTTTGAGAAACAGACAGGTAGGAGGGCAGTGTGGCTGGCATGGAGTGAGAGGGGAGAGGAATCAAGTAGTAAGAGGTGAGAGCAGATGGGAGGAAGGCCCCAGCACAGGCCAGGCCTCTGGCTTTGCTAAGAGTGATGGATGCCTTTTCAGGGCTTTGAGCAGGGGAGGCATGGGATTTGACTTAATGTTTTAATGAGATGTTTCCAGCTGCTGTGTTGAGAATAAGCTGTAGGTGGCACCAAGGACGCAGCTGGGAGGGTATTGCTGTAAAACAAGCAAGAGATATGATGGGTTAGGCCAGAGTTAATGGAGAGTGTGAGAAGAGGACAGATTCTGGATGTATATTGCAGAAGAGCCCACAGAATTTGTTGATGAACTTGATGCAGAGTCTTAGAAAAAGAGAAGACTTCAAGGTTATTGGCCTGAATAACTGGAAGGATGGAGTTATCTATCACTTACTGAGATAAACAGAGGTAATAGAAGTAAAGAAGAGAGATGGCCGTGGTAGAAGGTGGATTGCACCTTTAAATTTTTAAAACATATTTTTATTTAAAATAGGCTTCACTCCCTGGCCCAGTGTACACAAAGGACCTGATTTGCTTTTACCCTGAGTTTGTCACTGTAGATATCCTGGAATACTTTGTTAAAAACTATAAATAAAGTGGCCATAATAGAGTTCGTTTTGTTCAGAATCTAAAAAAATTCCTTCATAAGCAGTTGGCTTTCAAATAGCAATGCATGCTGTCAGTTTCGTGACTAATTGGGTTAGAGGTTAATAGCAAGGCAGTCCTATAAACATCAATGGGAGTGGTGTATCCAAATGAAAGCTTGCATTAGGCAACAATTCAAAAAATGGGAATGACTAAATACCATGTTACAAGCCAAGTGAATATTAAGAGTGTTAACTTTGAGAGAAAGGGACGTTACCCCTAAAATAGGACATTACCCCTGAAATAACTATCTTAGTTGGATTTTCCCTATGTAATACTCATAGTTGGGTTGTAAAAATAAAAAGGTTACCATCAAAATAGCACTTCTTAACCATGAAATTGACTAACTTTGTAAAATTAGAAATTCTGTTACTTACTTCCTACTATGCTGATTGGACATTCCTTCTTTTGCCAAAAGAACAGAAAGTTGGATTTTGTACCTTCTAGCCAAGAGAACCACACATCTCTCTCTCCATAGACCAGCTAAATGCTTCCTACTGCTCAGTGATGAAATCAGATCATGGAATCAGTCAGTTTGCTGTACTGAATTTTTTTTCCAACTGTTTTCTAATTGAGCCTTTGGGATATAAACTAATTCTTAACATCTGAAAGTTTAAAGGTCTGATATTGGAATTTATGGAATGGTAGAGGAGATCTTTTAGTCTCTGTATCCAAACCAAAATGCGATTTTCTATTTTTGAGACAGAATCTCGCCCTGTCGCCCAGGCTGGAGTACAGTGATGTGATCTAGGCTCACTGCAACCTCTGCCTCCCAGGTTCAAGCAATTCTTCCTGCCTCAGCCTCCTGAGTAGTTGGGATTACAGGTGCCCTCCACCATGCCCAGCTAATTTTTGTATTATTTGCTAGAGATGGGGTTTTGCCATGTTGGCCAGGCTGGTCTTGAACTCCTGACCTCAGGTGATCCACCTGCCTTGGCCTTCCAAAATGCAGGGATTACAGGTGTGAGCCACCTTGCCTGACCAGTTTCTTTTTTTATTGTGGGATAATCATTCCATACTTCTCCCTCCGCTCTAGTCCTCCCCTATTGTCCCCCTCCCCGCCCCCCATCGAAGACTATTTCCGATGCTGGTGTAGGATTAGTTTTGTTATAGTCTCTCTTTATAAGAACATTTCTTTTTCATAATCCAGAAGCATTTGGTAAAACCTATGCCTGGAATTTGAGTCACTTTTTATTGGTTAGATTTTCTTCACAGAAAAGCATAGGTTCTGTTGGATGAGTATTAATTGTAACGCAAATTATTAAGAGGTGGAAACTGTCTATACAAGTTGATGTATAGGAGGATAGCTGAACTGGATTAGTTGCTCCTTTATCTGTGTTTTCAAAGTTCTTTAATAGTAACTCTTTTAACCCTTATAACAGTATTATCATTAATGTTTAGGCATCATCCTATTCTGCTAGACTGGGAATTCTTTTTTTTTTTTGAGACGGAGTCTCACTCTGTCACCTGGCTGGAGTGCAGTGGAGAGATCTTGGCTTACTGCAACCTCCGACTCCCGGCTTCAAGCGATTCTTCTGCCTCAGTCTCCCAAATAACTGGGACTACAGGCGCGTGCCACCACACCAGGCTAATTTTTGTATTTCTAGTAGAGACGGGGTTTCACCATGTTGGCTAGGATGGTTTCCATCTCTTGACGTCATGATCTGTCCACTTCAGCCTCCTAGGATTATGGACATGAGCCACCGTGCCTGGCCGGAATTCTTTTATAATACAGTGCCTGATAGGCATTCATTCATTCCTTGAAATAATGTATTAAGTGATCATTATGTGCTTGAAATAGAGTGTGTGCAGGAGACAGAGCAGTCGGCAGAACAGATGCAGCTTGTGTCACATGCGCGTACAGCCATGGCAGGGCAGGGGGCAGGGGAGCTAGCAAATAAGATACAGATAACCGCACAGTAAGTGCCAATCGGCACAGGCACAGTGACTGTACCCAACTTATATAAATATATAAACCTCACATGTATATTGTGAATATCAATAATTGTTGAATTTGACTTTGAAATAAACTCTTGATATTTTAGACTAGTCAACAATGGGATGTGTTATTATTTTTATAAAAACACTATTGTATCTAGCTAGGTGCAGTGGCTCATGCCTGTAATCCCAGCACTTTGGGAGGCCAAGGCAGGTGGATCACGTGAGGTCAGGAGTTTAAGACCAGCCAGGCCAACATGGCGAAACTCCGTCTCTACTCAAAATACAAAAATGAGCTGGGTATGGTGGCACAGGCCTGTAATCCCAGTTACTTGGGAGGCTGAGGCAGGAGAATTGCTTGAATCTTGGAGGCCTCGGTTGCAGTGAGCCGAGATCCTACGGTTGCACTCCAACCTGGGCAACAGAATGCGACTCTGTCTGAAAACAACAACAACAAAAATAACACCATTGTATCCATATTGCCTACAGGAGAAAATGCAGATCACTTATTTTACGTATTTATTGAATAATTTTAAATAACTCAACCGAGGTCCTTTCTTGGGCTTATGCCTCTGCACATGTTGCACATGAGTTGTGTGTGTGAGTGTGTATGTGTGTGTGTTTTTGAGATAGAGTTTCACTCTTGTTGCCCAGGCTGGAATGCAATGGCGCGATCTTGGCTCACCACAACCTCCACCTCCCAGGTTCAAGCGATTCCCCTGCCTCAGCCTCCCCAGTAGCTGGGACTACAGGCATGCGCCACTGTGCCCAGCTAATTTTGTATTTTTAGTAGAGGTGAGGTTTCTGTATGTTGGTCAGGCTGGTCTCAAACTCCCGACCTCAGGTGATCTGCCCACCTTGGCCTCCCAAAGTGCTGGGATTACAGGTGTGAGCCACTGTGCCCAGCTGTAGTTGTCTTCACCTAGCAAGGTGTACCCACCCTTTAAGACCCAGCCTAAATGTCACCTTGTTCCCTCCACGTAATCTTAGAACTTCTTTAGGGCAAGGACCAAGTTACATCTATGAAGTCCTAGAGCTTGATCTACCACTTCAAATGGAGGCGTGGGACAGAGATGTGTTAATGAACGAATGTATCCATTTAAGTTCCTTCCTCAGCGCACTCTTGAGACCTCTGATCTGGCTTTCCCAGGAAACAGCTGAAGGAGTGACCTCCAATCAGGCCAGCTCTGTGTCAGTCCTTCATTTTTAGATGTTTATTCTTCCTTTTCTCACAGGGTTCTAAGGATCAAATGTAATAATGATGTAAGAGTTAACCATATTCGATAAAAGGAGGCAGTGGAATCATCACAGTCAACATCATTATTATGGCACCACTATAGTCCTTGTAATACACAGTCCAGAAATACAGTCACAAAATCTTACTGAGGATGTCATTATTCTAGGTTTGACCTAGGTGTTGATGTAAGCGAACAGTTCTGTATCAGTTAGTGTGTTGGCCTAGCACAGGTGCTTTGTCTGAAAGGACAAAGGCCCCTTTCAGACTTCTGTGCATTACTTCAAACCCCTCTCTTTATTCCTATAGTACAGACTGCTAATGAATTAGAAGTGATATCTGTTGACTAGTAAGGGACTGCCTAGAGCAGATCCCTGCAGAGTGAGGCCTCACTGTTTCTGTGGGTATAAAGAACATCTCAGGAGAGCCTGAATGATCAGGAGATCTGAACTGGGGAGCCAGGAGCTCAGCAGGAGGTACCTCTGCTTGGCCAACCAGAGATTGCTGCAAGAAACCTTTTTTTGGCTCTGACAGGCTTGTTGGGGAAATTGAAAACCTCCTGTTTGAAAGCCAGATAATTTAAAACCCTTTCTGATTCAGAATCTCAGCAAGTAGTGAAGGGCTAGGTTATTGATTGCGGGAAATGGGGCAGCCTCAAGGGGCTCTGGGCTGTCTCAGTACCCCGTCTCCCTCACCCCTCACTCTTTCTCAGGTTTCTCTCATGCTGGCTTGGAATGGATGGTGTTTTTCCTAACCAGTTGCCTTTGTTTATAAGCATCCACCACTACTGTGGTAGGGTCAGGAAACTGGCAGCTTCCTCAGTGATCTTTGCCCTTGAATCCCATCCCCTCCAGCCTAGGAATTATTCAGACCAAGTGGTCATATGTGACTTTCCAGTGCTTCTGTATAGAGAGGACCCTCTGAGCTGCCCTAAACTCACAAGGGAATACTCCACAGGCTTATGTAAGCCAACCCAGATCATGAGTCAGACATCTGAACTCATCAACAAAAAATGTTCCAGGAAAAAGAAATGGTCTACCTGGCGTATTATTATTTGAAAATTTAACTGGCAATCCTCTATTTCATCAAGGGTAATAATAATCAGTCTACAATGCAAAACTCGAGGAAAAGTAAATCGCATTTTGTATAGCTATAATGTAACATTTTTTACTCTGCTCAAAATTCTTGAAATTGTTAATCCCACTCTATAAATTAGGATATTTGAGTAAAGTATAAGTACCCATTGTTTGTGCCGGATTGAGGAGTTAACTTTTTCTCTCTCTGGTTAAATTATCACTTACTTGATAGCTAAGTAATTTTTTTGAAAGTCTCTTATATCCTGATGGTACATTAAGGCCCTGAAGAGAATATAAAGGTGCAAGACACAGTCCCCTCTCTCAAGAAACTAGCAGTGTGATTAGATTGATAAGATCTATGCATGTGAAACGGAGAATGCTAGATATTTTGGGTGGTAATCAAGTGTAATAGTATGTGATTTTAGTTATAAGCGTGATGAGTGCAAGAAGGAAGAGAGATGAAAAATAAATAATATTTAGTGAAATCCACTGCTACAGAATAAATAAATATTTATAATATTTTCTATATCATGAGGAAGAACAATTTGAATCACTGGCTTAATCACTGGTGAGCCTAGTTTTTAGTCTGTGTCTAAAATTCTTAGCTCACTTATGTCATTTGTCATATGAGCTTTTTGGAGAAAGAAATATTTAGTTTTTATACATAGTTGTTAAAACTTGAAAGGTTTTATAGTCCTTTTCTTGAAAAATTAAGACATCAAATCAGCAAGTATTTATTGAGCACTGACCTTAGACTAAGGCATGTACATTTTTTAGTTTTTAGACAACAGTAAAGTAACCCTGAAATCATGCCTAAGATGACTTTGATAAGTACAAGTTGGGGAGTTGAGGTTTTAGCCAAGAACCTTTGTTTTCTGTTGCTGAATATTTTTCTCTTTTGTTATGTGGTAGAATTTAAAGCTCAAAATGTTCAGACTGTTTCTGTCCAAGTAGCATTCTTACCATAGTTAAGACTTATTTAGTGATTTATAATTAATTAGATAAAAGTATGCAAAGCTTTTTGGGCTTTGTACTGGGAAATGCCACGTAAGACTATGTGATAGTGGTTTGGGCCTCATCACTTATATCTGACATAGCTTCCAGGATTTTATGCCTGTCTCTACCAAGATTCTTTTCCTCTTTAATGAATTTGAAAGTAACTATTTATCTTGAATGAAAGTAGTTTTTTCTACCTAGAACTGGGAGTTTTCATTTTCTAACCAGAATGTCTGATCTATTTATGTGCCTGCCAAAGAAATCCCAAAATACTGTCCGCCTGAGTTCTGGCTAATGTTTCCAGGTGCTCTATTTTGAAAACATTCCGTTTCTACCCTGTGTTACAGATGCTCTTGCATGCAGTGAAATCTTGTGATAAATATTTTTTCAGTGAACATAAAGTATTTAAAAAATAAACGAATGGCAGTATTATCATTACTCATACATTGACCAAGTGCCACTAGTGTATTATTTATCATCATATACAGGACATAGTCCAAGACACAATCCCTATTTAGTGGTTTCATAGTCTAATTATCTGTGAAATGGTCATGTCAAAAAAAACCCAAGGAACCATCAGTTGGGCAAATTGTTTGCAATTATGATTAATAACTTGCTACGATTAATTAATGGGAAAATATATATGGCTTCTAATGGGCTGCTAGTTTCAGATATATAAGCAGCGTGTATTCGAAGTCATTTATACCAAGTAATTCATATTATTGCTACATTCTAGGTTTAATTCTTACTTATGTTTTTAAGCCATTCAAGGAAAGTGAGCACCAGTAGGTGATAGCCACCATTCTTCATGGTAGTATTAATTAAGTCATAAAATCAGTTAGAGGCAAATAATATTATTTGAAAAATGATTGCTTTTCACAGGCTAAATTATCCTTATATTAATTTTCCTTTTATTTTTGTGTGTGTTTTTTTTTGTGGGGGGAAGTGGGTGTGGAGTCTCACTCTGTCAACCAGGCTGGAGTGCAGTGGCGTGATCTCGGCTCACCACAACCTCCACCTCCCGGGTTCCAGCGATTCTCCTGCTCAGACTCCGGAGTAGCTGGGATTACAGGCGCCCACCACCATACTCAGCTAATTTTTCTGTATTTTTAGTAGAGATGGGGTTTCACCATGTTGGTCAGGCTGGTCTCAAACTATTGGCTTTAGATAGCCCACCTTGGCTTCCCAAAGTTTTGGTATTACAGCTGTGAGCCACTGTGCCTGGCCTCTTTTTTTTTTTTTTTATTATTTTAACATACTTTGAAAATACTTAATACCTGTCTAGACCAGACCTCTTTTGTACCAGATATATTTATTTTGCTCTAGAGAAAAAGAAAACAAAATATTAAAGTTGTACCCAATGCAATATGTATTTAAATTCAATATTCAGATTGGAGTTTTGTGGGCAAAATGTTTAACAAGAATTGTATTTAACTTACCTGTGATTTTGACTCACATGGACTTAGCTGAAATGAAGCATAGTAAGTATAGATTGAAATATGTATGTATTTGAGTAGAAATTTTTCCACCTGTATGCAGGTACAGTTTTTGTAATAATGAAAGAAAATGATATCATTTTAGCTCTTTTATTTGATGTGACAGGAATTGATTGGTTAGTCAAGAAAGTTGGTTAAAAGCAGGGATAAAAATGTGCATATACTCTCTCTTCATATGTGTTAAATATTTATTAATATTTTAACTTTTGAAATGTATCATGTATGTGTAATTGCCAGTTGTTTGATGGGGGCTCCAGGCTTCTCTTTGAGCATGAGTTGGAGTTTCCATCTTTTTTCTCAATGCTTTTCAGTTTCAGTTTCTTTAAAGGCATTTTTGAAGAATCTGAATGTAGAATTCTTCTAGATTGTAATTTCCGCCTTGACCTTAGACAGTTTTTTCACTGTTAATGACTTCTGTCTAAAAGCATTCATCTATGTGTCCATAGAGACTGCAACTCTTTTTTTGTGCACATAGCTTATTGGATGTTGGATAACAATATTTAATTAAGGTTCTTGATTATGGTAACAGGCATAACTGACACAAACAGTTTTGAGAACAAACACAATTAAGCACAGAACTCAACAGATGGAAGCAGAGTGTATGGGTGTCCTAAACAATAGCTTATTTGCCACTAGTGTTGAGGATTTTGTGGGGAAGTAAAGAGCTCTGGGCTGGTGAGGCTGGGAGGGCAGTCAGTAAAGAGGGCTTCATTTTCCTTGTTTGAGGCTTGTGCCAGGTTGACTGTCCATCTGAAGGGCCTCCTTTCCTCTCCTGTCCCTGCGTGAATCCTTGCTCAAGTCCCCTGTATTTTTTTTATCATGGTCTCACCCCTCCCCTTTCCACCCGAGTCTACTGCCTTTTCCTCTGCAGTTTGTTTCTGAACTGACTGAAATTTCAGCCACTCTCCATTTTAAAATTTCCTTCAAGACTCACCTCCTTAGAGAAGCCCTGTGGTTCGACTATACCCAGCTTTTACCCTTCTCTTGATGATTTTTGACCGATCTATATAGCTTTAATGAAATAAAACTTCAAAAACCTGAATTTTAGTATTAAATATGCTGCCCCACATATAATAAATGCTCAAGTATTTCTTTAGCCATGTGAACTTACATTAGAAAATAGTGAAATTAATTCTGGAGATGGTTAATTTTTAAAACTGTTTACCATACCTTTCTTTTAAAAGAGATGAAAGAGCTGGTCAGTCTTTTCAAATGGACTTGCCAGCCTTCCATAGAGTATATTATTGAAGAAAGCAAGAAATGTGTGTTTGCAGGATTCTGTTGTATGAAGCATGTGTTTTTTTTTTTTTTTTTTTTTTTAGGCAGCCTCACTCTGTCAACCAGACTGTAGTGTGGTGGCCCAAGCTTGGCTTACTGCAGCTTCCGCCTTCTGGCTTCAAGCGATTCTTCTACCCCAGCCTACCTGAGTAGCTGGGATTACAGATGCATGCCACCATGCCTGGCTAATTTTTCTATTTTTAGTAGAGACAGAGTTTCACCATGTTGGCCAGGCTAGTCTTGAACTCCTGATCTCAAGTAATCCTCCCGCCTTGGCCTCCCAAAGTGCTGGAATTATAGACATGAGCCACCATGCCCAGCCAAAAGCATGTCCCTGAATGTATACATGTGTTCTCTCCCCATGTAATTTGTAAACCCTCCAAGGTTTGGGTCTTACATTCTAATTCTTTGAATCTTTTATGGCATAATGAATAGAGAGTTTTGCTCTTGTACAGTTGAAGTAAGTAGTGGGCATTCAAAAAATGTTGACTGGCTAAAATAGCTACATCAAATACGGTAGTGGCCCATAGCTGCTAACATCTTTTGAGCAGTTAACACGCACCATACACCATCTTAGGCACTTTATACATGTCATCTCATGTAATTCCCACAACTATAGTTATCCCTGTTGGACAGATGTAGATACCAAAACTTAGAGGAGTCAAATACTTGGCCAAGATCACACAACTAGAAGATGGTAGAGCTAGGAAAGTAGAGACAGGAATCAAACCCAGTGAGTCTGATTCCAGATTCTGCACCCTTGACTCCTTTACCCCATACCTGGGGCATCAGTAATCTTTCAGAAAATTTTTGTAACAAGTTCTGAAAGCAGATGAAATAGGAATTTTCCCCTAAACTAAATGGAAAATTTCAAAAATACTTCTTAGATGGAGTAGATTATGCTAAATGGTAAGTCTTGGGAGGGGCATTATTAGAAAGTGAGGGAATGGGGGGCCAAGCATGGTATCGTCTGCTACCCAGTGAGAAAAATATCGACTTATGCTGTGAACCCTTTCATTTTATACATGTACCACCTGAATGAGGATGGTATATTTATTGAGCTCTCACATCTCATTGCCGGGTGACATCAGGGAGCTCTTTTTTGGGTTAGCTGTCCATCTGTTCTCCTCCAGGAACTCCTGGATCCGTGCCACTGCCACTTGGCTGCTGGCTTCAAAAGAGTCTGAATCAGTGAGTTGCTCACACCAGGGAGAACAAACAGGCTCTTCTCCTTAAAGTGTCTGTAATTATATGACCATAATTAGAAATAAAACCTTCTTTATACAATTTGTAGCTCACAAGGAAAGACTTTCTGCTTACACACCATTTTTTCCTGTGCTGTTTCACATGCTGATCAGGAAACAGGTTGCTTGGCCTAATCATCCACCAATGAATAGAGTGGAGAGAGCCAGATTCCCCACACCTCCCAGGGTGCTGCGTGTCCTTGAGGTAATCTCCTGCCCCCTCTGAACTTTTGTAGCGTTATGTATGATGAGGCTGGTATAGAAGTGTTATGAGAACCTTAGTGCTTGCTGTTAGTTCCTTGGAAAAAAGAGAGATAACCTAGACATAAATAACTCATGAGTAGAGACTACCACTTTTGTGGCAGTTAGGATTTTGAGTTTGTTGTCATTTTAAGCAATAACATTGTTTGGATGGTTCTACGGTGTTCAGAGATGTAGGTCTCTGTTGATTTTTGCCTGATGGTTTTGAGTTTGAGTAGATGTTGATTAATTCATGAGCCCCAACTGCAGGGTAGATGTTCAGTATTGATTAGACACATGCCCCTGGTTGTATGCTGGTAAAAAGGAGTCAGTTGTGAAATACTCCTAAAGCTAAATCAATAAGCTACTAAAGCTGTTTTCCCCCAATAAATGTTTGTATTTTATCCCTTTAACTAAGTGAGAAAGGCTGTTAGGAGTTTCTGTGATCTGGCCTGTTAAGAAAACTAGCTGTATCTTTGGAACAATATGCTCATATGTTAGCCATTCCAGGTGAGTATAAATTATTCATATATACATCTTAGCTGAGGTTAATGATGGCTTAATGGAGGAGATAACACAATAATTTTCTTTGAAAAATTATCTTTATTCTGGTGACATGGGTAGACAACTTTGCTGAGAGCACACCTAAGTACTAATAAAAATTTCAAGGGCTTGAGACATAGATCCTCACAGAGTAAGAGTTTAAAAATGCCTACCATCTCTGTTATAGTCTTGGCCAGTAATTGCTAAGCAATTAGCTGTACTATTAGAGTGAGTCGCTACCAAGTTTTCGGACTTGGCAATTTTTTTCTGAAAACTTTACTGAATTTAGAACAATTTCTGGCCAACTTTTTTCTCTCAACATACAGACTTTGACCAGTCTTCATAAAATCCACTAAACTCTGTAGCTTCTAGGCTTGTCTTTTTCCTTTCCTTGCCATCTCTTCCAGATTCCTAGAATGGGCTGTGTGAACTTCCTGACCATGCAGGCCGTGTCCTTAAATCTTTACAGTAGCTTCTCATTTCCTTTTGCATCTACTCTGGCTGTTCACCCCACGCATGAGAATCGATCACCAGCAGGCTCCGGATTCTCATTTCCCTCATCTGCTGCGTGGGTCTCCTGCCTTCCCCTCCAGACACTTATTTTCAGGTCCTCCAGGTAGCACCTTCTTCCTTGAGCCTTCTCTCAAGTGCTATCATTTTCTTAGACTCTGTTCTCTTTTTTCCTTCTGTTCCGAGTAACTCCTGAAATCCTGTCTTCCCTAAAAGTCATTTTGAATTAAGTAGAGAATTGCTGATGGGGCTCTTACTCATTCATGTCTGACTGTAATAGACCTCCTATAACTTCTTCCTCTAATATCTACCCCAATTATACTCACCTCTGCTTTCCACTTCCAAAATGACCCTTGCTCTTGACTTATATGTACTGACAGAATCCCATCCCTGTCCTGGTTGCTGTTTCTAATTTGGAGATCCACACAGAGGTGAAGAAAGCAGGTTCTGAGATAAGTGCCTCAGTTGGACTGTGAGCTCTGTCACAGCTGTTCTCTTTGGGCCTGTTATTGAACAATTTTTGTGCTACAGTTTTTTCCAAAGTAAAACTTGAACATAACACCAACCTCTTAGGATTGTTGAAATAATTTAAGTGCTTAACACAGTACATGGCATATAGTAAACATGTAATAAATGTTTGCTGTTATTATTTATTAATTGGAGAGAATGAAGAGCACACCCCATATTATATATACATATTACATATACATACACAGACACACACAGACACACACACACACACACACACATACACATATACATCTGTGTACTCATGTAGCTAAATAATTTGGAAAAATATTTAGAATTACATCTTTTTAAGAAAATGAAAACATATATGTATATATATTTATTTTTCTTTTACTTATTTTTTTGAGATGGAGTCTTGCTCTGATGCCCAGACTGGAGTACAGTGGCATGCACCATCACACCTGGCTACTTTAAACAATTTTTTGTTGAGACGAGATCTTGCTATGTTGCTCAGGCTGTTTTTGAACTCCTGGCTTCAAGCAGTCCTCCCACCTTGGCCTCTCAAAGTGCCGGGATTACAGGCATAAGCCATAGAGCCTGGCCCAAAATACATCTTTTTAAATGCAAAACATACTAAGTAAAGTTGAACAAAATTCTGGCTGGTGAGGCAAGAGTTTAAACAAAAGTGGAGAAGCACTGTACCAGTTGTTTCTACGCATCTATGAAAGATCTGGCATTAATGGCTTGGTCTTTGTTTAAAAGCATAAAGCGCCATATGTGTGTATGGACACTTGCATGCTTTTGAGTGATGATGGTTAGGGTAGTAGATTTTCCTTAGGAAAGTTTCAAAAGTAGTCACTTGTCTACTTAGTTTAAAGTAAATAGAAAATAATTTTGTTTTTAAAAGGATAGTGTGAAGAAGTAATTTTGTTTTTAAAAGGATAATGTGAATAACACCCTAAAATATTTTTGTTTTTTTTGTTTTGAGATGGAATTTTGCTCTTGTTACCCAGGCTGGAGTGCAATGATGTGATGCTCACCCTAGCCTCCGCCTACCAGATTCAAGTGATTCTCCAGCCTCAGCTCCCTAGTAGTTGGGATTACAGGCATGTGCCGCCACACCTGCCTGAGTTTTGTACATTTAGTAGAGACGAGGTTCCACCACGTTGATCAGGCTGATCTCGAACTCCTGACCTCAGGTGATTCACCCACCTTGACCTCCCAAAATGCTGGGATTACAGGTGTGAGCCACCACACCCAGCTAAAAATATTTGAATAGGATTATCAGATAAATCTGTCAAGAGATATTTATGCATACCTCCTTTAAAATCTATTTTTAGTACAGCCATTATTTAGCATGAGGATGATTTATTGCTTTTGTTTTCCAAGTTTTGTCGCCTGTAAATATTCTGTTAAGAAATTTTGTAAAACATGCTGAAGGGAATCCTGGGCTGATAGGTATATTTTAAAAATAATATACTAACCAGGTTTATGTTGATTATTTATATTTGAAAATATTGATTGTAGATACTGGTGGATTACTTTCAATTTAATCACTTACTGCTGATTGACCAGGAATGAGTGAGATGTTTATTTAGAAAACAACTTTAGATAGGAAAATAGAATCTTTTAAAAATAATGATAAGTGATTTAATATATCAGCGTGTGGTTTGTATGTGTGTGTGTTGTATGCGTGTGTATGTAATATTGGAGCATCCAGGAGTGTGCGGTGTGTATAAGACTTTATTTTTCTACTGTATCTTCGAGGTTGCCACTTCCACGGGTATAAAACTTACTTGGATTTTCCAATTTTTATTTTATTTATGGACTTTTACAGCGTGTGTCATTTTGTGTTGTTTATTAATGTGAGTTTTGTATAATAAAATTATTAGAGAAATTATGAAGGAGGATGACATGAGAGGGACGGCCAGAGTTTCACTGTTTCATCTTTGTAACTTTCATTCCTTTTCAAGTGTAGATTTATTCCTAGTGATAGAAACTGGTATTTTCTTTGGCAAGCATCAGAAGCAAGTCTATGTGAAATTATGTAATGTCTGAAAAGTTATATTCATGATTAATTGGCCTATCCTAGAATGGTATTTGTGTGTGTGGAATAAGGCGATCATGCTTTTTATTTGGCAGTGAGTTAAAGTGCCCCTGCTCAGATCGGGTTACTCCACAGGGCTTTTTGACTGAGAATTGTATGTTTAGCTTAATCGCTAAAAAGCGTAAAATGTAGCTTCGGAGCCAAATATGCTGGAACTCATATTGTAACCAAAGTTAATCTTAGGATAACTTTAAAAGCAAGCTGTTCTTCTCCCTCACACCTTAGTTAACAAATCCAAGAGGTTTAAAACAACATCATTGTCATAATAGCCTCTGAAAGCAGCCAGTCTTCATTACCCAAAGCTGGACTGTCTGCACTGTATTGTCAAATATTAACTTAAAATTCTTCTTGACCTTGACCTAAACTGATAAGTTATAATGATCTATTTATTTATCCAAGCTGGACTTTACAGGAGTGAAAAAAGAAGATCTTTAAACAATTGCCTCCTCCCATGTGTCAGCTTGAGAAATGATGACCTCCATTACTAATTATACAGTGATGGTGAACTTGATAGAGACAGGGTAATGCAGTGGTTCTATAGCCTGACTGGCCTGGGAAAGGTGACTTCAGTGTCTCATGTGTAAAATGGAGATCATGTTACCTATCTTCCTGCATTTTAATGATTAACTAAATGCTTATGGGAATATCCGTTCATAGTTAGTGCTCTTAAATGTTTGCTGTTGCTAATTATTGCTGTTGCTGTTGCTGCTTCTGCTACTACTGCTATGATGACTACTCCTAACTACCGCAGTTGCTATCACCAGCAACTCTACAGTTACCATTATTTCCAGTTCTGCCTGCAAGGCTTTAACTATAGGGTTTAACTCTTTGGTGAATCTTCATATTGAAATGGTAAAACTCACCCCAAACATACCCCAAAGTTGAATATGAGTTGTTTTGGCAAGATCATAGCTCACTGTAACTTCAAACTCCTGGGCTCAAGCCATCCTCTCTCCTCAGCCTCCCAAAGTGCTGGGATTATAGATGTGAGTCACCTCGCCTGGCTGTTTTTTCCAGAACCACTGTATCAGAATCTGTATTGTAACAAGAATATTAAAAGGTGTTTTGTTTGCACATTAAAGTTTAAGAAGCGCTATGGCTGGCATGGTGGCTCACGCTTGTAATCCCAGCACTTTGAGAAACCAAGGCAGGTGAATCGCCTGAGGTCAGGAGTTCGAGACCAGTTGGCCAACATGGTGAAACCCTGTCTCTACTAAAAATACAAAAATTAGAGGTTGCAGTGAGCTGAGATCACACCACTGCACTCCAGCCTGGGCGACAGAGCGAGACTCTGTCTCAAAAAAAAAAAAAAAAGGAAGCACTAATCTATACCATGTCCCCCCTCCCCCAGGTATCCCCCAAATCATCTTAATAATTTGGGGATCACTCCCTACAATACACTACCAGCAGTATCATGTGAGCCAGGCCCTCAAAGTAGATAGGGTAGGTAATTGGAAAGAAGAGAAGACGAAGTAGAAAAAGAGAAGAAAGAAGGGAGAGAGGAAGAAAAACCATACCTGACAATACTGATATTTTACTTGTGTAGATGGGTCTATGCTCACTGATTATTCTTTGAGTCTTTAGATTATTCTTTGTTGTGATGCTGAATATGGAAAGGAATACTGAAATTTTATGGGCTGGTAAAAAATTTCCATGCCCTTGTAATTTCCAGTGATCTGTCAAACTTACATGGAGAGTTTCCTTTTAATTCATGGGTCTCAAATAAATTATGCACCCTTTATTTTCTCTTTTTTTGGTGAGACAGAGTCTCACTCTGTCTCCCAGGCTGGAGTGCAGTGGTGCAGTCTCGGCTCACTACAACCTCTGCCTGCTGGGTTCAAGCAGTTGTCATGCCTCAGTGTCACCACACCCAGCCAATTTTTGTAATTTTAATAGCGATGGGGTTTCACCATTTTGGCCATGCTGGTCTTGAGCTCCTGACCTCAGGTGATCTTCCCACCTCAGCCTTCCAAAGTGCTGGGATTGCAGGCATGAGCCACTGTGCCCAGCTCCTTTATTTTCTTAACACACAACAGAACACACACACACATGCCCGAGTCCCGTCCTTTATTTTCTTGACACACCACACACACACACACACACCCCAATCCCCTTGTAATCATGCTTTAGTTATCTTTTTAGTGTGAAGATGGTGTGCTTCCTATGCTGTTGGATAGGAGAGCAGAGTTTGGTTTACCACTCTCTGCCTGTTTGCTAGTGCTTCTACGGCTGTTTGACTTGTTTCCTCCAATGTAAAGGCTGTGAGGATGTATGAGAACACTAGTTTTTGATATTAACCATGAATTTTGGATGCTTGTGGAGGTACAGCTTTATTTGTATTATCACATACTAGGGCTAAGGAAAATCATTCCTTTTTTGACTTAAAATATGACCTTGGAGTCTGTTTTTAAAAGTTGATTTGAGAAACAAGTGTAAGTATGGTATGATTTAAAACAACTAAATTGGCAAAGGGAAGAAATTTGATCAAATATGTTAGAAGTGTACAGTGATACAACCTCTTACAGTTTAAAATGTCTGTTCTTGTTACCCAGTAATTTCACTTCTAAGAGTTTATCCTATAGATATATTTGCATGTGTGAACATATTTTGTAGAAACAAATGAGTGGTAATATCAATATCATTTAGGATGAGACTGGGTATAGTATGCTGCAGCTTCTTTTTTCAAGGTGTTATTTGTATGTGTGCCAGGACTATCAATGAAAATCTCTTAATGAATCTGGGTTACAATAACTACCTTTGGAGATGGGATTTGAAGGTGCAGGTGTTAGACCTTCAAATGTGAGGTACACTTACTTTCTATTAAAATGTCTTCGTACTGTGTGGAATGTTTTAAGAATACCATGTGTACCTGCAAGATCTGCACATGTACCCCAGAACTTAAAAAAAAAATGCCATGTGTATGTATACATTAAAATCAACAAAATAGCACTCATATTGAGGAGTTTTAAGCTCTGTATACTCATAATTACACTTATGTATTTTTCTCCACTTTTTTTTTTTTTTTTTTGGAAGAGAAGTTCTTGCTCTGTTGCTCAGGCTGGAGTGCAATGCTGTGGTCAGCTTATTGTAACTTCAGACTTCTGGGCTTCAGGCAATCCTCCCACCTCAGTCTATCCATAGGTAGGACTACAGGTGTGCACCAGTGCACCCAGCCCTTCCCCCACTTTGAAAACATATTTCTGTATATCAGCTCATTTATGCCTCCGGATCCCTTACAACCACTGTTACTAAATTAGGTGGTAGGCAACAAATTCTTGGTCGCCTCACTGCTCTGTATTTTCTCTCCAACTCCTTAGTCGTCTTAGTGTAAACTATCCAATGTTCTGATGATTAAGGGCTGTGATTCTAAAGTTGGGGTACCATCAGAATTCTTGAAGTTCGTTTAAAAATTAAGATGCTTAAGTCAGTCTCAGACCTATTGAGTCAAAGTCTGTGGGTGTGGCTTGGGCACATATATTTTTTTAGAAGATCCATGGGTAATTCATCAGAATCAGGTTAAGATTCTTCACACCTCCTTACAGTGATTGCAGTGAGCTGAGACCACACCAGTGCACTCTGGCCTAGGTGACAGAGTGAGACTCTGTCTCAAAAAATAAAATAAAAACTAACCTAAGACATCGCAAGAAAAGGAAACTGTGCAACATTCCTTATGAACATAAACACAGATTTTTTTTTTTAAATTAGCAAATCAATCCAGAACTATATAAAAAGTTAATACATTTTCAGTTTTATCTAGAAAAATGTTTATCCAGAAATACTGTTGATTTAATATTGTGACATGAAGCAAATAATATGATCATCTTATTAAGATAAGGAAAAAACAATCAACAAGCTAAAAATCCATTGATATAAACTCTTAGCAAACTAGGAATAAAAGAAACTTTTGTCAGCCTGATAAAAGACATTAATAAAAAGCCATAGCTGGCCTGGCATGGTGGCTCACGCCTGTAATCCTAGCACTTTGGGAGGCCGAAGCAGGCTGATCACCTGAGGTCGGGAGTTTGAGACCAGCCTGACAAACATTGAGAAACCCTGTCTCAACGAAAAATACAAAATTAGCTGGGCATGGTGGCACATGCCTGTCATCCCAGCTACTCGGGAGGCTGAGGCCGGAGAATTGCTTGAACCAGGGATGCGGAGGTTGTGGTGAGCGGAGATTGTGTTACTGCTCTCCAGCCTGGGTAACAAGAGTGAAACTCTGTCTCCAAAAAATAAAAGCCATAGCTAATGTCATTATTAACAGTGAAAGACTAAATACTTTCTTCGTAAGGTCAGAAGTAAGACAAGAATAGCCCCCTTTCATCATTTCTATTCAGCATTGTGCTGGAGTTCTAGCCAATGCAACAAGGTATGAAAAAGAAATGAAAATTTGGGAGGAATAACTAATAATGTATCTTACAGTATTAAGTATTAATTATAGTACTAATACCATCTCTTACAGCATGCAGATTAAGAGGAAAACTAATAGTGTCTCTCTTTAGTTTTAGACCACATGGTCATTTATATCAAAAATCCTAAGGAATCTTTAAGAAAGCTGCTAAAACTAGAGAGGATTTAGTGGGGTCCCAGGATACAAAATGAACATCGTTTTTAAAGTTGCATTTCTTTGTGGTAACAATGAAGATGCAGAACCTGAAATACCATTTACAATAGCATCAAATAATATGAAAATATGTAGGGATAAAGTTGAACAAAATATAGGCAAAGCCTGTACCCCCAAAGCTATAAAGCATTATTGAAAGAAATTAAGGCAGCCTAAATAAATGGAGAAATGTCCCATGTTCATGGATTAGAAGACTGAATAATGTTACAATGTCAGTATTTCCCAAACTGGTTTATAGAGTCAAAACAATCTCAGCGAAGTTCTCAACAAGCTTTTCCCTAAAACTTGGGATGCTGATGAACAAATTTGTGACAAAGTATTTCAAATAGTTTTTAAATTTTTTGAAAAAGAAAAAGTTGAAGGACTAATTAATGGGAAGACGAAAATCTCAACAAAAGGTCCTGGAATAACTGGTTATAAATATGGGGCAAAAATGAACTGTGACCCTTATCCCACCTCATAACAAAAATAAACTAAAAGTAGTGTATAGATACATAAAAAAACTAAACCTATAAAACTAGAAAACAATATAGGATAAAACCATTGCAACTTTGGGATAGGTGAAGGTTTCTTAGATTGAACACAAACTAGAAAAATATATAAAGGGGACTTTATCAAAATTAAAACACAAAGTTTTTCAAAAGAAATTGTTAGGAAAATGCAAAGGCAAACCACAAACTGGGAGAAAATATTCACAACACTTATATCTTATGTATTATATACATACGTACAAAGGATCTGTATCCAGTGTCTATAAGGAACTCTTACAACTTAATAAGACAAACAACCCAATTAAATAATGGGTATTACTCGTGTTCCTCAGGAAGCTTATACAGATAAAGCTCAGGTATGGGATATTTATTAAGGGATGCCCCTGGTATTAAGGCTTTTGAGAGGGAGGGCAACAAAGTAGCACTGGGTGGAGGGAGATTTGAGCAGTGATGTGGCTCAGGAACAGTCTTGGATGATTTCACAGGTCGCTCTGAAGCTGGATTGGACCTTTGGAATTACACTGAGTTGGGCCTTCATGCTGCCTTATTTATTTATTTATTTATTTAGAGACACAGTCTCACTCTATCACCCAGGCTGGAGTGCAGTGGCACAATCTTGGGCTCACTGTAACCTCTGCCTCCCGAGTTGAAGCGATTCTCCTGCCTCAGCCTTCCAAGTAGCTGGGACTACAGGTGTGCGCCACCACCCCCAGCTAATCTTTGTATTTTTTGTAGAGACGGGGTTTCACCATACACTCTCTAGAACAGCTAAAATTAAAAAAACGGACTATACCAAGTGCACCTGGAAGTGGAAAATGGCATAAGCACCTTGGAATACAGTTTGCCTTTTTCTTATAAAATAAACCTAACACTTGACCATATATATCTGGCAGTTCCACTTCTAGGTATTATCCAAGAGAAATGAAAACAAGCACACAAAAAAGGATGTTCATATTAACTTTATTCATAGAGCCCCAAACTGCAAATAACTCAAATGTCTATCGACAGATAAATGGATAAACAAATTAGGTGTATTGATACAGTGAGAAACTAAGTAGCGTTAAATGGAATAGATTACTCACACATGCAACAACATGGATGAATCTCAAAAACACGTCAAGTGTAAGTTTAAGTCATAAAAAAGTACAGATTGTATGTATTATTTCATATATGAAATTTTATAACCGGCAAAACTAATACGTAGTGACAGAAAGCAGATCAGTAGTTGCTGGGTCTGAAAATGGACGAGAATGCAGGAGAGAACATTTTGGGTTGAATGAGAGTGCTTTATGTCTTCATTGTTAGGATTATTACATGGATGTATCATTTGCCCAAACTTTTTTTTTTTTTTCTTGTTTTTGAGATGGAGTCTTGCTCTGTTGCCCAGGCTGGAGTGCAGTGGTGCGATCTTGGGCTCACTGCAACCTCCGCCTCCTGGGTTCTTCTGCCTCAGCCTCCCGAGTAGCTGGGATTACAGGCATGCACCACCATGCCTGGCTAATTTTGTATTTTTACAAACCCCATCTCAAAATACAGTAGAGACGGGGTTTCTCCATGTTGGCCAGGCTGGTCTCCAACTCCTGAGCTCAAGTGAACCACCCACCCCGGCCTCCCAAAGTGCTGGGATTACAGGCATCAGCCACTGTGCTGAGCCTGCCCAAACTTGAAAAGGTTGCATTTTGTTGCAAGTAAATTATACCTCAATGTAATTATACCCAAGTAAAGGTGATTTGTTTTTTAAAGTAAAACTTCTTATAATGGGGATTGTGTTCATGAGGGATATTGATTACACTTTTAATTTTCTTTTCTTATAATGTCTCCATCTGATTTTGGTATCAGAATTATGCTGGCCTCATAAAATTAATTGAGAAATATTTTCTCCTCCTCTGTTTTCTGAAGTCATGTAAAATTGGCATTGTGTTCTTAAATCTTTGAAATAATTCACCAGTAAAGTCATCTGGGTCTGGAATTCTTCTAGGGAGGTTTCAAATAATGAATCATTTTCTGTAGTGGATTTAGGGTTATTCAGCTTTTCTATTTCTTGTTGGGTTAGTTTCATTAATTTCATCTGTCTGTGAAGTCCATTTCGTCTCTGTTGTCTAATTTATTGGCATAAAGTTGTTAATAATATTTTCCATTATTTTAATGTCTTAGTGGTCTGTAATTGTATCTCTACCTTACTTCCTAATATTGGTGATTTGCATTTTCTTTTTCTTAATCAGTCTAGTTAGGGGTTTTTAATAAAGTTAAACATATTCCCATCTAATGACCCAGGTGTTTCACTCCTAGGTATTTAATCAAGATAAATGAAAGCACATATTCTCAAAAATACTTGTATAAAAAAGTTTATAGTGATTTAAAAAATTTTAGCCCTAAACTTAAAACAAATGCTGATCAATTATAGTGAGAACAAATAAAATTTTGTATATTTACAGCAAAATACTCCAGTGATAAAAATTAATGAATTACTGACAGATACAATATATGTGAATCTCAAAAACACTGTGGGGAGTGGAAGAAGCCCTACACACAAAAAATTATAGTGTCTGAGTCCATTTAAATAAAGTTCCAGAACAGATATAGTCAAATTGTGGTGGTAGAAATCAGATTTGTGATTGCTTAGGAAGGGAAGTGGAAAGGTATGGACTGGGAAGGAGCAGGAGAGAACTTTTTGGGTTATGGAGTGGTCTCTATTTTGATAAGGGTGTGGGTTACTAGTGTATGCATTTATTCAAAGCTCATCAAACTGTACATTTTATTGCATGTAAAATATGCCTCAGTTGTACAACAATGTGAATGTAGTCATTGACACTTAACTTATGCTTAAAGATGGTTAAAGTGGTACATTTTATATTATTTATATTTTGCCACAATTGAAAAAAAAAAAACTTTTTGTTATTTATTTATTTATTTATTTTGAGAGGAATCTTCTGTGTCACCCAGGCTAGAGTGCATTGGCATGATCTTGGCTCACTGCAACCTCCGCCCCCTGGGTTCAAGCAGTTTCACCTCAGCCTCCCTAGTAGCTGGCATTACAGCTGTGTGCTACCACGCCCAGCTAATTTTTAGTGGAGATGGGGTTTTGCCATGTTGGCCAGGCTGATCTTGAACTCCTAGCCCCAAGTGATCTGCCTGCCTTGGCCTCCCAAAAAAGTGAAGGAATTACAGGTGTAAGCCACCGCTCCCGGCTGAAAAAAAAAAAAAACAAAAAAAAACTGTAAATGGGAAGATGTGAAGGTTCTGATGGGCAAACATTTAAAGTGTTTATTTCCCCCCATAACCATGTGCTTTTTTATTATTATTTATTTACCATTTATGTGGTAAGTAAGAGTGTAATTTAGAAAGTGATAGGAAAGTACCAAGTAGGAAAAATGTTACATTCACATATTCAACAGATATTTATCAAACATCTATATTATGTATAGGAATTAAAAAACCAAACAAGGGTCTCCTTCCAAGTACTCACCATGTACTAAGCTATTTAAGATATGCAAAACTTTACCAATTTCACCAAAATAATGGGCTTTTTCTTCCTTCTTCCTACTGTTTACGCTTACTAGGTGTCTGCAGACTTGTAAAGTTCTAGGAAATTAAGTTTAAAATCCTCACCCTCAGGGGAGGTGGTGGGGGGGAAGCCTATCACGCCTGGCATTTCTTCTCCTGGCCTTGCTGCAGCATGCATTAGTATTTGGGGAGGGGCTTTGGTTTTGTGCAGTTCCCACACACCTTACAGTGAAGCTGTGGTGTCAGGGAGCAGAATCTGAGATAATGTTCATATAAGTGCCCAGGGTGGCGCCTGGCCTAAAGCAAAGTAGATTTAGAACCTCCACCACAAAGGGGATGAACCTCCACCGCAAAGGGGATCTAGGGATGAGTCAGTTTTCTGCTACACAGAATTAACTCCAAAAAACAAGGTCAGAGCTCTTGACCTTCAGGTAGTAATTATCCACATAATCCTCTTTTCCTACTGCTTATGAATACTGCAATTGAAAGGGTCAGAGGCAGTCTGAAAGCAAGGAAAACAAAAGAAGTCAGGAGCATGGAAATTCTGCACACCAGATGGTTTGTGTGCCCAGAGGGCAATTGAGAATTAAGTGTAGTAATGAAATTACACTACTTTTATTGGTTCTGTGAGGACAAGCACTTGGAGTACCAATTATATTCTGCTTGGCATACTTTGGGTGCTGAGTAAATATTAGTAACTTATTGAATAGAGCATAACATCTCAACTGCCATGTAAATCTTTGTGAGTGCAGGGCACTGTCAGAGGTGGTGGTGATAATGTTATTGAGAATGTGACTAGTGTGTGACTTTTCTAGCTTGTTAATAACCACTTACCTGTGTCTCATCTCCTCATTCTACTTTCCTGTTTGAATCTAATTACATTCAATTGAGTTGCCTGTGTCTCCTGAGCAGTAGAGCAGGTTTCTCTTGGCAGGATTGATAGTAAGAATGTCTACATTCTGTTCAGTGTGCCTAGGCAGGGTTCTAGGTATGATATGTAAATTAAAATGAATGCCTTGAGGCAACTGCAGAAGCTCCTAGCTGCCTCTAGCTGACATACAGCTCTACTAAGTATCAACTTTTGCTTGTGCTTCTTGTAAATTGTGGTTATGCCTATCCTTTAGTCTGTGCATTACTATTATGCTTCTTTTTTTTTTTTTTTTTTTTTGGAATTGAATCATTGTTTTTCTTTTCTTACCCAGGCTGGAGTGCAATGGCACAATCTCGGCTCACCCCAACCTCCGCCTCCTGGGTTCAGGCAGTTCTCCTGCCTCAGCCTCCTGAGTAGCTGGGATTACAGGCACGTGCCATCATGCCCAGCTAATTTTTTGTATTTTTAGTAGAGATGGGGTTTCACCATGTTGACCAGGATGGTCTCGATCTCTTGACCTCGTAATCCACCCGCCTCGGCCTCCCAAAGTGCTGGGATTACAGGCGTGAGCCACCGCGCCCGGCACTATTATGCTTCTAGCCTCACTTGGAAAACATTCCTAAGTCATAGAGTTGAATTACAATACAGAATTTCTACCAACAGAAGCCCTTGAATTATTTTCAGAATCTAGTGCCCAAGTTTTCCTATTTCTTCTGTTTTTCTTGCCGTCTTTAAGATAGAGTTTCTATTTACATCCCTGTCGATTTTTATAACCCTAAATAAATTATAGTCTTGAAGTTTGGACCTGCTCCAGTCAAGGTACCTGCTGCACTGAAGCTGGGAATCAGTCGAGAGGCACTTTGTTAATTTTCTTTTTAAAAAGAAACGACTAAAGATTTGTGACACTTGAATACAAAAAAATTAGCCAGGCGTGGTGGTAGGCGCCTGTAATCCCAGCTACTCAGGAGGCTGAGGCAGAGAATTGCTTGAACCCTAGAGGCAGAGGTTGCATTGAGCTGAGATCGCACCACTGCACTCCAGCCTGGGTGATGGAGCGAGACTCTGTCTCAAAAAACAAAACAAAACAGAACAAAACTTGTGACACTTGAATGTAAGTTGATTTTAAAATTCCACTTTTCTAAATCCAGAGTAGGGTTTATATTGTTAATATCATGATATGTTTGCCAAAGAGAATAGTTTGTAAATCCTAAACAGACTTCCTGTAACCATGTGTTGAATTTCCAGCTGTGTTGAATTAGACTTTGAGTCCTCTTAAGAAGATAAATGCAATATCTGCAGTTTCTAATGGCAGAAGTGGAGGAGAGAATTTCAGATGAAATCTTAAAAGCCAAGTCCCTGTCCAGATAAGAAACTGAAGGCCCTGGGGCAAGCAATTGTTTAATTGTCCTTTTTTTCCCCCAAAAAAACTTGTAGGCTTCTTAAACAACAAAAAAAAAAAAAAGAAAGAAAGAAAAAGAAAAAAAATAAACAAAAACAAGAAAACACACACCACACAAATGAGATGCTATTGTTAAATGCAGTGTGCAGGATTAGAGTTGTTTCCTTCCGATAGAACCACTTTCCTTAATCAGCACTCTTATAAATGGCACACCTGCCTAATTAGAACAAGTTCTAGACTGCAGGATACAGTGTGAGCATTTCAATTAACTTCACACAATTGAAAATTGTTGTGGCTGATATTCTTAAAAAGTCTTCCTTCTCCCTTCTTACTCCTTTGTGGCTAAGCTTTATTATTTTATACTACTGAGTCAGCCTTTGATCATGGGACTTTCCCACTCTGTGGTCATTGAAATCTTTTTTTTGTTTCTAAATGATTTCTTTAAATGAAAAAAAGTGATGTGTTATAGGGATATATTTAGGGATGCTTTTGAATATTTGTTTTTTATTAGATTTTGCTATTTCCTTACTGTCACTTAAAATATGGAGAACCCTCATCCTGTGACAAGGAGGTAAAAATATAGCCATCACATTCCAGATCTCCATACATTAACAATAATAAATCCTTTTGCCCAGAGTAATACAGATACTCAATCCACAGAGCCAGTGGGGAAGATACAGTGCTCCCTCACAGAACCAATTACCCACAGAGAAGTATAATGAGCAGGGGAGGTGATACAAAAAAAATCTATATAGGAAGAGTAAACTGATGATGACAGCGTTGCCTGTGTAAAGTCTTATAATAAGTATATCTCCAATTATCTTCTGGAAAAAAAATTGTTTGTTATCTGCTTATGTCCAGTTCATTATGGAATTGCAAGAATAGCCTTGGAGTAAAACAAAGGGGTACAGGAGTATAGAGAAAATGGTGGTAGACCTGTTGTAAACAGAGCTGTGTCCTACCCCGAGGAATGTGAAGTAGACCCAGGGCTGCTCTGAGGGAGTGCTGGGCACGAACCTCCCTGCTGAGGAATGGCTGCCTGACCACAGTTACCGTTACTGCAGATGCAGATGGGAACAAGATAACACTCTGGAAAAAATAGGATGATTTAGATCATCACAGGAAATCCCTACTTTTAGAGTTAGTGTGTTTCCGAAGACTGTATCTTAAGCAGATTGCTGTGAGGGAAAATCCTGAGTGTACATGATCTATATCCTAATTAGGAGCTGCCTTGATCTGTTCCAACAGACATCAGTTGCATAAGTGGGTTAAGTGGCAAGAAATAAAGTCTAGTTCTTTATAAGGTAAGTGTGAAATAGAGTTCTGAAGTAGCAAACAAGAAAACCTTAGTAACAACAGGAAGCAGTTTTCAATCTCTGTTGCAGTGTCATCAGTTATGAAGTTTATGGGCAATAATTCATTACCAGTAGTAAGGCAGAAAAATTAGTAAAATATTTATCTTTTTCTTTTTACTCCTGTTCCTGTCCTTAGAAAGATATTTTTCTTTTAAAAATAAACTGTAACAGTCTAGGCATGGTGGCTCATTCATGTAATACCAGCACCAGCTCAGGCAAGTGGATCACTTGAGCCCAGGCATATGAGACCAGCCTGGGCAACATGGTGAAACCTCTTCTCTACCAAAAATAAAAAAAAATTAGCCAGACCCATTAGCCTGTCTCTAAATAAATAAATAAATAGACTAAAATGAAAATTACATTTAAAAAGACTAAACAGATATGTAGTCTTGTTATAATTTTGTTACCATTGCAGTGTATTCATTTTATTTGGCTTCCTTTTTATTTTTCTTTCTTTCTTTCTTTCTTTTTTTTTTTTTTTTTTTTTTTTTTATTTAATATTATTGTTCTTTTTGCCCCGCATGAAAACCAATGAACTGATCTTGGCTCACTGCAACCTCCGCCTCCCAAGAAGCTGGGATTACAGGCACATGCCACCATGCCCAGCTAATTTTTGTATTTTAAGTAGAGATAGGGTTTCACCATGTTGACCAGGCTGATCTCAAACTTCTGACCTTGTGATCCGCCCCCCTCAACCTCCCAAAGTGCTGGGATTATTAAATGTGAACCATCTCACCTGGCCGTGTTTTAAAATTTTTAATTTTTGTTTCTTTTGAGACAGAATCTTGGTCTCTTGCCCAGGCTGGAGTATAGTGGCATGATCTTGGCTCACTGCATCCTCCACCTCCCGGGTCCAAGTGATTCTCCTGCCTCAGCCTCCTAAGTAGCTGGGACTTCAGGTGCCCACCACCATGCCCAGCTCATTTTTGTATTTTTTAAAAATAGAGACGGGTTTTACCATGTTGGCCAGACTGGTCTGAAACTCCTGGCCTCAAGTGGTTGCCTGCCTCGGCCTCCCAAAGTGCTGGGATTATAAGCATAAGCCACCATGCCTAGCAACTGTTATTATTATTTTTTAAATAAACTTGTATTCTTTCTAGAGATGGAAAGAAATGGCGGGGCTGGGGAGGGGGAATGCCACCACAACTATGTGCTGGCAACTGGTCATGCCCCAAATCTATCTTACGTACAAACTATAGGGAGTATTACTGAGCAAGCCCTAATAGTTAATATTGGGCAGATAATTTTCCTCTCAACTGATTTTTAAATTTTGGTCCTATCTGTCAGTTTATCCCCAGGGAAGTATATAGCAAACATAAATGTCATTTATTTTGTGTGTCAGAGTAAAAAAGGCTTCAAATTAGATAATGGGGGAATCCACCTTGCCATTGATGATTTCTTTACATGTCATATTTGTGGTCATTGAAGATGTACATGAAACTAAAAGACAGTTGACAATATTTTGGGACCTGTAACTTGGAGAAACCAGCTCCCAACTTCAGAGCAGTTTATTCATTTGTTTATTCATTTATTCAGTAGATATACTTGGAAGCTGGGGCTACAGCAATAAACAGTCTCTGTCATCATGATGGAACTTATGGTTTAGTAAGGGAAACAGACAAATAAATGGTATGCAATTTTCAGATAGTGATGAGTATAATGAAGAAAAATAAAGCAAAGTGTGGAGCCAAGGAGTTTGAGATGGCCTGGGCAATGTCACGGGACCCCATCTCTATAAAAAGTTAAAAAATTAGCTGGATGTGGTAGTGCACCTGTATAGACCCAGCTACTTGGGAGGCTGAGGCAGAAGGATCACTTGAGTCTCAGGGGATGGAGGCTGCAGTGAGCTTTGATCACGCCTCTGCTCTCCAGCCTGGGTGACAAAGCGAGTAGTGTCTCTTAAAAGCAAGGCATGGAGATTCTTGAGTGGTGCCAGTGGAGTACAGTTTCAGAGAGGTCAGGGGACAGCCTTTCTGGTGAGGTGTATCAAGCTCTAAGTGAAAGGAGGGACAAACCATGGGAAAAGCCAGAGAGTAAAGGGCTTGGCGTCAGCAGGCTGGAGCTCCTCCATCTCACTAGTTAGGTGACCTTAGAGAGGTGTGTAATTTACCTATAAAAAGTAACAAAAGGAGCTGCCAGGCTAATTTTTTTTTATATTTTTAGTATAGCCAAGGTTTCACCATGTTAGCCAAGCTGGTCTTGAACTCCCGATTTCAAGTGATCCCCCCGCCTTGGCGTCCCAAAATGTAGGGATTACAGGCGTGAGCTACCATGCCCAGCCAATATTCATCCTTGTTTGCTTTTGTGGTATTATTAATTTAAGATTTTATATTTGTTTATGTTTTTCTTTCTCTGACATCTTTTTCTTTTTGTTAGTTTGAGTTTTCCTTTTATTAAATATTTGCAGGCCTTTTGGCTGTCAGTGGAGGCATTTTCTACTCTGTTCCTGTACTCCCTGACTAATTCATTCTTTAAAAAATTCCTCTAAGATTAATATTCATCATGGGGGCTCAGAAAATCAAAGTCTTTTATAGAGTAATTCTAAACCCCACAACAATTCATTTGTTCTGATGTTTATTAAGTACTCGAAGTTGTTTGTTTGCTCTTTCTGTTTTTATAGCCAAAGAAAGTTTCGCAATACTCATAGTAGTATTTGATTAGAACTTTGTAGTTTACAAAATCCTTTCCACACTCACTCACATTTGAACTTTAACAACCCAAGAGCTAGACATCATAGACTCTATTGTGCTCTTTTACAGATGAGGAAACCTGAGGCTTAGAGAGCAACGTTTAAATGTGGGTCTTTCTATGGTGCAAGTATGAACATATGAATGAAAAATGTTGAACTGTTTTGTTTTTAACACTTGGGATTACTAAAATGGTATATATTTTTAAGCAGTCTCATGAAAGATGTAGATGACTTAAGAAATACGGATCTACAGGGGATTATAGAGAGAGAGGGCTATATATCCTTGATCGTTGTGAACAGAGACCATGGAAATGGCTTACAAAACCTCTTTGTGTGTCATTATCAGGAGGAGGATTTGAGTCTAGATACTCCTGGCTCTGATTTAGTTTAGGAATTTTCATTTATTTTTGTCCAGTTACGTAGACTCAGGCAAACAAATACGTAGTTTCCTTCTGGGCAGAAATAGAAGTAATCATAAAGTAAAATAAAGTTTCTTAAAAATACATTGTTCTAGATTTGAAGAATGTTTCCTTAGAAAAGGCTATCTTATTTTGAGGTCAAAGGTCTTGAAGACTCTGAAAATTTCTAAGTATTATAGAATCAATAAAAAATTAGAACTGGGAAAGGCCTTAGAGATTAACTCTAGAGCTGTTATTTGATCCGGAAGGAACCTTTGAAGAGTCCCAGATCCCAGTTTGTGTGAGGTGAAATTGTATACTGTTGTGTCCTCAGCATCCTGATGGCTCCCATCCAGTCTCTCCATGGCCTCTTGATTATAGGGACCTCTTATTGCCTCAAGAATAATCCATTCCACAAATACTGTATAATTTCACTTATATGAGG